>NC_084613.1:61846282-62146282 GCF_033978795.1 Nerophis ophidion | reverse complement strand
GTGCGTGCGTGTGTGTGTGTGTGTGTTGGCAGGGCTGCTGCAAATTTAGACAGTTAATTTTGTTGTTATGGCTTTCTTATTCAATAGAAAGTTGACCCATCTTCCACTGGGTTTGTTGTTTAATATACAGGTCAATGTTGCGCTTTCTATTGTATTCAAAGTGTACTAATTTTTACTAATATATGGAGTTTTGTCAAAGTTGGAACCCATTATCATTGTTTTTGCTTCAATATACAAAGTTTTCTATTTAGCAACCTTGTTCAAGGACCAAATAAGTTCATAATTTCAGGTTTTCCTGTACAGCAAAATGTTGTGATGGACATGTATCCCCCTCAATAGTCGCCGTATTGGCCACATAGCCTAAGCCGAGGGACTTGAAACTTGAAATAATGGTGGCCGAGGCGCAACGGTAGCGGTTGAAAGTAGTAAAGAAGAAGATTTAAAAAAAAAAAAAAGATTGCCATTTCCAGTAAGTGCACAAAGACAGTCATTTTTAAAGAACGCACTACATTGTCAAATAATTAACGCACTCAGGATTTAAGTACAGTTTACACAGTATACTAAGGGAAGTATTCGCATTTAAACAAGCAATAGGGCCTGCTAGAATGTGTTGAATAGGATTGTGCTCCATCAGTTCTACATTACCTAAGCAGTGGTCCGTACTATGGACCTCGTACAGTGAAACCTCGATTCATGAACGCCTTTATTTGCGTCCTTTACGGTTTACTATTGTTTACATTACGCCAAATATGCCTCTCTGTGCGGATCATGTCTCATCTAGGAATGCTTCATGCATTCATTCATCAATTCATTTTGCATGCTGCTTGAAGTCATCCGAGGCAGCCATTTCTCTGACACTGCTTCCTGTACACACTGGCATGGCCATTTCAAAAAGCATTGATGGCTCGCGGCAGGGGCGTAGGAACTAGGGCGCTTTATTACAATAAAGAAAAAGATACTAAAATGACACAAGCCGATGAAGGATCCCCTCATACTGGTAGTGTTCAACAATGCCACAAATATTCCTAGACAAAAGGTAAAATGATTTTCCATTTTATGTATTGTACACACCAACAAGACTTGTGTGTGTGTTGACATTTAAGCTTAGAGTAATGTTGTGTTGTTTGGGTGTTTTGATATATATATATATATATATATATATATATATATATATATATATATATATATATATATATATATATATATATATATATATATCTCCATCCATTTTCTGCTGCTTATTCCCCTTTGGGGTCGCGGGGGGCGCAGGTGCCTATTTCAGCTACAATCAGGCGAAAGGCAGCGTACACCCTGGACAAGTCGCTACCTCATCGCAGGGCCAACACGGATAGACAGACAACATTCACACTCACATTCACACACTAGGGCCAATTTAGTGTTGCCAATCAACCTATCCCCAGGTGCATGTCTTTGGAAGTGGGAGGAAGCCGGAGTACCCAGACGGAACTTACGTAGTAACGGGGAGAACATGCACAGAAAGATCCCGAGCCCGGGATTGAACCCAGGACTACTCAGGACCTTCGTATTGTGAGGCAGATGACTAACCCCTTCTTCCACCGTGCTGCCCATATACATATATATATATATATATATATATATATTGTAGTGTTTTTAAAGTGTGCTTTTTTTTTTTTTTTTTCTACTAAATTAGGGACTTTTGTCGAGGCTAAATTGATTCTTATGGGGAACTCTGCTTAACTATAAACATTTTTCGGTTGGCAAACCATGTTGAAAAAACAATTTAAGTTCATAAATTGAGGTTCCACTGTATACGTTTTTAAAGGTTAAGTCTAGATATAGAGTGCTACGTAGCCGGTTAACTTCCAAGCATTATACGTAGTAACTAAGATAACATATGCGTTAAAGATCAGGGATACAAGATCAGAGCCAATTAGCTTGAATATGTTACGCTTGGTCCAGAGGGTTGTCAGGAAGCGCCTTGCAGGTGAGAATAAATTATTTATTCTAGTTGCAGATCAAAAATGTGCTGCGCTGTGCCCACGGCACTGAAAACAAAAGGGTAGCCAAAAGATGGCAATATCAAAATGCAGATTATAAACGTAATCAAGAGAGAACTGTTGCACGGGAGCAAACAAGACCAACAGGCCGAGTGAGGCCGGCGCGTAAACTAAATAGCCCTCTGATTAGTGCCCGGGCAACAAGTGTGCGTCCCGAACACTAACCAGAGGCAGGTGACTGTAATCTGCCGTCATGGCAACTGAGACACACAAACTAAACAGGTGCTGAGAACACAAGTGACCTGAAAACATAAACAGAATATGATCCGGGAAGCTGATCATAACAGGATAGGTTCCAGCTTACCCGTCACGCTGAACAAGGTAAGACATGGAGAATACATTGATCATTTATGTTGTCTTTGTTATGACCTGTTAGGCCAGGCCATTCTTTTTTGGGTCTGTTTCCCGTGTTTTAGGTTCACTTATTTTCTTGTGGTCTCATTTTGTTTCCACTTCCTGTTCTGGTTGTATTTTCCCTGCACTAGCTTCACACTGCTTCTTAGTGCTGTCTTCATCACCTGGGCGTGATTAGTTTTATGTTTTTCACCAACTGCTAATGATCACCTGGGTAGCATTTCAGCCAGTCTTTGTTGGTGTTGGATCATCATTGTGTTGCATGTCTTTGTTGGTAGCTCTCTTTAGCTTTCATGCACATCCCTGTTGGATTTTGTACTTTTGGGCATTAAACACTCTTAAACCTTCTTCTGTCTTCTGCCTTTTGAGGTCACGACCTCCACTAAGAAGAGCATTCCTGACAGTCTTTGTTTTATGATTAAAAAAATAAACATATTTGGGATTGGAGTACATTTGCTGCCTGGTAGAGATGCGCGGATCGGCAATTATATCATCCGCATCCGCATCACCAAAGTCGTCGTCCACCCGAACCAACATTTTATCAGGACCGTACCCGCCCGCCAACCGCCAGCTGAAATACATCAGAGGTTGTCCGCCTTTACCACTCACTGAGCTGCTAGCGGGGTGTATAAAATAGTCAGGATGTGTCATGAATACAAAGGATTATGGGTATTTGTTGTGTTGCGTTTATGTTGTGTTACTGTGAGGATGTTCTCCCAAAATGTGTTCGTCGTTCTTAATTGGTGTGGCTTCACAGCGTGGGGCATATTACTAAGAGTGTTAAAATTGTTTATATCACAACCATTAGTGTACTCTGTGTCACCCAGTATGCCTTGCAGTCGTGTGCGTGTTGCCGCTGAAGCCACACACAACATGATGCTGGACTGACAAGCAGATCGTACATGTTGTAGAAGGTGACAAAGTCAATGGCTTCATAGCACGCCCTAATACTTATTAACTGGGTGACTGCCGGCAGTCATTCAGGAGAATAATAGCGTCTCTTATTGTCTTCTTCGCTTTACGACACGGGTCTTAAATGGCACTTTGAATGGCAAAGGATAACCATGCATATCAAATATTTCCGGATGGTTCAACCACCACCCGTCCGAATCTAATTAAAATCTATTTTTTCGTCATGTCAACCACCCGACCCGCGGTTTATCCGCGGACTCCGCGGTTGAGACCGCAAAACGCGCATCTCTAGAACCTGGATATTCTCTCATGCAAAAACACAAACAAATATTCACCACACTGAGTATGTTTGCTGACCTGGTGTCTTTTTGTCTCTCAGGATGGACGACAATGGCGTCAGCGAATGAACTGGAGGTGAGGGGTTTGATCAGGACCAAGAGGTCCCCTGCTGTTGGTGACGACTCGTACACAGCAAATAACAAAACACATAGGTCTTCTCCTCTGGTTATGACTGGGCTGGTTAAGTGGTACTCACAACTCCCTGCCACTTTGGAATCAGGGGCGGGGCTTAAGAGCAGAAATTGACCTTTAAAAAAAAAAAAAGATTTTTGTATAACTTTTTTTGCTTCTTGCTTTAAAAAAAGCATATTGGATATCAAAGTCGAAGGGAAGAATTTTTTTTATACTGTCTCAAAGATCTTCCTCTATGAATATTTCATGCCTTCAGGAACACAAGTCTCTCACCATCAGCGCTCCCCTCCGAGTGGTCCGCCTCAGGCTGGAAAGCTGTCTGCTGTGTGCTCTCCAGTCGCAGCGCAGACACCAGCGACCAGTCACTTTGGTTGCTGTGATTTGACAAAGTCCATAGGCAAGGTGCTTCGAAATCACAGGAGGAAACTGCAAGACAAAAGGCACTTGAGATTCATCCTCATGGTCAAATACAGGGTGACCCCAAAAAAACCAGAAACCATAAAAACCTCTGGCAAATTTTAAGCACCCCCAAAATGTTGGTATTTTTGCATAAAAGTCATGGTCTTTCTAAAATATGCTCCATATGGTTACATGGTGCTTGAGGCAAAACTTGAATATCCATCCATCCATCCATTTCCTACCGCTTGTCCCTTTTGGGGTTGCGGGGGTGGGGGTGTCTATCCCAGCCGCATTCGAGCGGAAGGTGGGTACACCTTGGACAAGTCGCCACCTCATCACAGGGCCAACACAGATAGACAGACAGCATTCACACTCACATTCACACACTCGGGCCAATTTTGTGTTGCAAACTTCAGTAAGTCACAAAAAATTGTCAAACACATTTTTCTTTGGGATTTTACAATTACGATTTTGCACAGTCCCATACTCTTTGAGCTTCAGAACCGTGTCAAAAATCTACTTTTTGATGGAGCAAGACGACCCTGAAAATTTGCTCGCATACAGTATACAAGTGCCCTGATCTGATGTGGATATTAGTTCAATGTTAGCAAAAAAAACAAAACAAGAATTGGATGATATAATCCGTCTTGCAGCACATTGTCTTGTGATCAGCTGGACAGTTAACATTTAAATGTCCTACAATAAGCACACACGTTTGCTCTTTTCGTGTATCTTAGATACAATCTCAGATAATGACTTATGAAGTCATTATCAAACTATAGGCTACTAGGAGCTAGCAGCTACATAACTGCCAAGCATACAATAGCTCACAAGCTAAATCTGTGTAATGAGTGTCGTTAATTATCGACATTGCACACTTTTTAATATTACCAAGTGAAATCTAGTTGCAATATTGCATATTACTTGGATACAAAAATTTCAAGGCATAAGCGTAAAAAGAAAGCATTCAGTAACAAATGTGTGTCTGCATCAGTCAATTTACTGCGTAATGACCTTTTAATTCAATAAATTATTGTGACCCTACATTGCATCCGGAAAGTATTCAAAGCGCTTCACTATTTCCGTAATTTTTTATGTTACAGCCTTATTCCAAAATGGAATAAATTCATGTATGTATTAAAAATTCTGCAGTCAATACCCTATAATAACAATATAAAGACTTAAAAAAAAACACATGTACATAAGTATTCAGACTCTTTGCTCAATACTTTTGTTGATGCACCTTTGGCAGCAATTACAGCCTCAAGTCTTTTTGAATACGATGCCACAAGCTTGGCACACCTATCTTTGGCCAGTTTCGCCGCTCATCATCAGGCCAATACCATCCCTACAGTAAAGCATGGTGGTGGCAGCATCATGCTGTGGGGATGGTTTTCAACGGCAGGAACTTGGAGACAAGTAGGGATAGAGGGAAAGATGAATGCAGCAATGAAAACCAACGCTTTTCATTCAACCTGATAGAGCTTGAGAGGTGCTGCAAAGAGGAACGGTCAAAGCTGCCCAAAAATAGGTGTGCCAAGCTTGTTGTATTGTATTCAAAAATACTTAAGGCTGTAATTGCTGCCTAAAGGTGCATTAAGTATTTAACAAAGGCTATGTGAGTGATCAGCTGCCACGCAAAATTTATTTTTCTTGTGATGAAGACATGTTGGGAAAGACTATTGTTCCAATATTTCAAGCGCAATGTCGACTTGTATACCCTGAAAAATATAAGAAAAATGTACGGATTTATTCAAAGATTTGTGGGTTCTGTATTTTGAGGGGTCTTATATGTCTTAAATGTTAGGAGTTTCATTCTAAGCCGGACTAGATGTCCTGAAGATGCATCTTCAATAGAATAGAATAGAATAGAATAGAATAGAAAGTACTTTATTGATCCCTGCTGGAAATTCAGCACCACAATAGACAATAATAATAATAAATGATGTAATACATATCAAGCAAAAACTAAGCTTTTTACAACCACATCCTTTAACGATTGGTACACACCTTCATGCATGTGTGTAACACAAAAGTTGGAATTTGAGGAAAAAAACTAAAGTGTCAACATTTTTACATGGGTAGAAAAGGGACCCTATTGTTGAAGTGAAACATGAAGTCATGCATGAAGGCTGGCATGTGCTCGAGTGATTTCATTGATAAAATAACTTTATGACTAATCATTTTCATTGAAACACTCTTTAATTGCTTTGGACAAAATCAGAAATGTAGCGGACAGTCAGAGGCTCGGTTGATTAGGAGTGATCGTGTGTCAGACTCACACGCAGAAAAAAAACATGTCATGTGATGGCTGGAGAGGAAACTGCCACTTCAGCTAATTTGGCAAACAGATTCCCTGTAAGGCTCATCCCAACACAGGGTCCATTATTAAACTGTCATTTTTTAATTTGTTTTATTGCATCACAATTGAACTCCAGTTAGTACTTTGTTCACAAAAAAACCCTAAAACAAGTCAGGTTTTCTGTAACCCCTTTTTTTGCCTTCAGCAAGACACTTGTGTACAACTTTTGTCCTCTTGCTTACATAGGAGAAACCAAAAAAGTAGATAAATCAAACTTAGACTGGATAGGTTTTTCTATGAATGAAATATTTTGCAGTGCTGCTTCATTTTTAAATAGATTGGCCCCTCACAACCTGAAATTGGATAAATAATTATGCACTTTTTAAATACTTTATTACAGGACACACTATAAGTGCATGTCACAGACAACCGTAAGGTATCCCATTGGACATTCTTGTCAATTATGCAGTATTCTGTGAACGCTGTAATTAAACTTGAGCCTGTCATTTACGCAAACAGCAACAAGGGAAAAAAAGGTTTGTTTCGAAAGTCTTTCCTTCTTTGGCTCCTGCAAAACGAACCCCAATTCAGATTTTTTTAAATCAATCGTCTGACAACAGGACTGAAAATGCAGTGGTACCTCAACTTAAGAGTGCCCCAATTTAAAATAGTTTCAGCAAATGTCACCGTAAACATTGGATCCACCCAAAACATCTGGTCTTACTCGCTAGCATTAGCTTATATCTAGAGATCAATGGGATAGAAGAAAGTGCGTGTGAAGGACAGTGCTGAGAAGAAGTGGATGATATTCATTGAATTTAAAAAATGTTTTGAAACATTGACATAATTTTGCCAAGAACAAGAAAGTTTGATCATATTACGCCTTTACTGGCTCACCTGCACTGGCTTCCTGTGCACTTAAGATGTGACTTTAAGGTTTTACTACTTACGTATAAAATACTACACGGTCTAGCTCCATCCTATCTTGCCGATTGTATTGTACCATATGTCCCGGAAAGAAATCTGCATTCAAAAGACTCCGGCTTATTAGTGATTCCTAAAGCCCAAAAAAAGTCTGCGGGCTATAGAGCGTTTTCCGTTCGGGCTCCAGTACTCTGGAATGCCCTCCCGGTAACAGTTCGAGATGCTACCGCAGTAGAAGCATTTAAGTCTCACCTTAAAACTCATTTGTATACTCTAGCGTTTAAATAGACCTCCTTTTTAGACCAGTTGATCTGTCGCTTCCTTTCTTTTTATCCTCTGTCCCCCCTCCCTTGTGGAGGGGGTCCGGTCCGATGACCATGGATGAAGTACTGGCTGTCCAGAGTCAAGACCCAGGATCGACCGCTCGTCGGGACCCAGGATGGACCGCTCGCCTGTGTATCGGTTGGGGACATCTCTACGATGCTGATCCGCCTCTACTTGGGATAGTTTCCTGTGGACGGGACTCTCGCTGCTGTCTTGGATCCGCTTTGAATTGAACTCTCGCGGCTGTGTTGGAGCCACTATGGATTGAACTTTCACAGTATCATGTTAGACCCGCTCAATATCCATTGCTTTCGGTCCCCTAGAGGGGGGGGGTTGCCCACATTTGAGGTCCTCTCCAAGGTTTCTCATAGTCATCATTTTCACTGGCGTCCCACTGGGTGTGAGTTTTCCTTGCCCTTATGTGGGTTCTTCCGAGGATGTCGTAGTCTTAGTGGTTTGTACAGTCCTTTGAGAAATTTGTGATTTAGGGCTATATAAATAAACATTGATTGATTGATAATTTGCAAGCAATTTGAATGTATCATAGCTATACACCATACTGAAGCAGAATGAGTAAAGCCCGCCAAGAATGTTAAAATACTACAGTATCTAATGGTGGACATGTATCTGGAAAAGCAGCTTATTATATTACTTCATAAAACTAGTGTAGTTGTTGGTAGTACTTTTTAACGTATTGTTGTCATACAATATTTCTTATCCACAAGTTTATTTTTCAAACCATTACATGTTGAAGCAGCACTAAGTATACTTTCAGCCTTCATAAAATATTTTCATATCTTATGGGATGATCCTTCCACTTACAACTAGTTAAACCTGTGGGGTCTGCACATTGAGGAGCACACAAAAATTACAAATGTGCTGATTTGCTTTATGGCAAATTCGTTATAAAGATTGAAATTGATATGGACGCTTATGTGCCCCAGAAAATGAAAAGAAAAAGAAGAACGCCTATATGCAATTACTGCTATCATGGCCAAAGTTTCAAAACAACCAACCAAATAAAGTTTTGTCTGAGGAGACCAAAAAAGAAAAATTGAGCCTCCCCGGATAAAACGACAGTCAGGATCATCATTGCCCCGGCTTTCACTTGCTGGCGTGAGCTCAAAAATGAGGGATTTTGGCCGATGCTACCTTGGCTCTCTTTCTGCTAAACAAATAAGTACCTTTCGATGCTCAAATCAAAACGATAATGCTAATGTTGGCAATCGGAAATAAATATCCACCGGCTTGATAGTTTGCAGTTCTACAATACTTCCTTTGAAAAATAACTCTCCGGCCTGTCTTTCTTTACTTAAGACCGGCATCCGCCTTGATACATTCTTGGTAGTGGCGTCATGTTGGTAACGCAATCCAAGATAATTTCTTAATAGTGCCTATTTAACATCAGCATAGTCATTAGAGATGTAATATTTGTGCCAATAACACAGCAAACGTGTCAGAATGACACTACATGCGCCGCCAAAATCAACCAAAACTGAAAGTTTTTAAATGGGGGCTTTGTGCAAGCACCAATTATATGTGCTTGCACATTCATTTCAATAGGAGACGTGGATTTGACATACAAATGTTTTGAGTTAAAAACTCCGCCACACAACCCATTAAAGGGGAACATTATCACCAGACCTATGTAAGCGTCAATATATACCTTGATGTTGCAGAAAAAAGACCAAATATTTTTTTAACCGATTTCCGAACTCTAAATGAGTGAATTTTGGCAAATTAAACGCCTTTCTATTTATCGCTCTCGAAGCGATGACGTCAGAACGTGACGTCACCTAGGTAATAAAGCCGCCATTTTCTCAAACACATTATAAACACCGCGTCTCAGCTGTTATTTTTCTGTTTTTTCGACTATTTTCTGGAACCTTGGAGACATCATGCCTCGTCGGTGTGTTGTTGGAGGGTGTAACAACACTAACAGGGAGGGATTCAAGTTGCACCACTGGCCCAAAGATGCGAAAGTGGCAAGAAATTGGAGGAAATTTGTTCAAAATACGAGGGTGTGGTGAAAGCCGACGAAATGGTCAGTCGTTTATTCCACACACTTTACCGACAAAAGCTATGCTACTACAGAGATGGCAAGATTGTGTGGATATCCTGTGACACTCAAAGCAGACGCATTTCCAATGATAAAGTCAAAGAAATCTGCCGCCAGACCCCCATCGAATGTGCCGGAGTGTCTGCACATTTTACCGGCGGTGCTAAGGCAGACATGGCACAGAGATGTATAGATAACCTGCAGATGCATTTACAACGATAAAATCAACGAAATCACAAAGGTGAGTTTTGTTGATGTTGTTGACTTATGTGCTAATCACACATATTTGGTCGTGGCATGACTGCCAGCTAATCGATGCTAACATGCTATTTAGGCTAGCTGTATGTACATTTGAAACTATATTTTCATCCAGCGTTTCCCTCCACACACATTTAATACCAAACAAACACTTACCAATCGATGGAGTTAAGTTGATCCAGTGTAACAAGATGCGAAACTTCCGATCGTTGGTCTGCACATTTTACCGGCGATGCTAAGGCAAACATGGCCGAATAGCGTCAATAGCTATTCGCTCAATAGCTTCAGTTTCTTCTTCAATTTCGTTTTCGCTATCTGCATCCATACTGCAACCATCCGTTTCAATACATGCGTATTCTGTCTGCCTCCATACTGCAACCATCCGTTTCAATACATGCGTATTCTGTTGAATCGCTTAAGCTGCTGAAATCCGAGTCCGAATCCGAGCTAATGTCGCTATATCTTGCTGTGCTATTCGTATTGGCATCACTGGATGACGTCACAGGAAAATGGACGATGGCTTCACAGATAGCGAAAATCAGGCACTTTAAAGCTTTTTTTTAGGGATATTCCAGGATGGGTAAAATTTTGAAAAAAAATAATAAAAAAATAAAATAAGCCACTGAGAACTGATTTTTATTGGTTTTAACCCTTCTGTAATTGTGATAATGTTCCCCTTTAAGCTGGTAGGTAGCGGTATTACTGGATTAATATATTTCAATGTAGGCTTACACTCCCTCACCGCACTTGTATTTTGTTAGCAAAGATTGCCAACTCCTGAACTACTGTATAGTCGTGCGTGATCATGTGCCATTCTAATATTGACTGTCGTCTTCTAAGTTGAGGTAATGAGCAAACAGCTGACCTGAGATGTTGTCTTCCAGAAGACTGTCCAGAAGAGCGTGGCAACGGCTGACTGAAAAAGACAAACACACAGTCAGCAAAAATGCATACATGCATTGGGTTTCATGTCATGAAACATGTTTAGTGAAGTATTATCAAATTAATTGTCCAGGTGTTAAATATACACCCTACTATACAAGGTATATACATAGTCATATCCACGTTGTATGACACAGAACAAGTAATTGAAGAAAAACTGGTGACTAGTGTAATGCAGGATTGGTAACCCTATTAAAGTTCCCTGTGTGGTGCTGAAAGGGTGGATGAGCTGCATTAGGCAACACAGACAATTTACCACTTCAGTAGCATATCATGAAAGCTTTTATCTATCCTTATTCCTTGGCTTGTGTTATTATAAATGTAGTGGAGTGCTAATGTGAAGAGAATAATATTTATATACCGTTTTTTCTCTAGTGACTCAAAGCGCTTTACAAAGTGAAACCCAATATCTAATTTTTACATTCAAACCAGTGTGGGTGTCACTGGGAGCAGGTGGGTAAAGTGTCTTGCCCAAGGACACAACGGCAGTGCCTAGGATGGCGGACCGGGATCGAACCCGCAACCCTCAAGTTGCTGGCACAGCCGCTCTACCAACCGAGCTATACCGCCCATAATCGTTATCCCTCACTCATGCACACGCTAGGGCTGGGCAATATGGTAAAATAAAATTATCAACTTTTTTTGACATTATCTGAATTAATATATCACAATTTTTATTTATTTTTTTAATTAGAGTCGGATTGTCCCGTGTAGGATTATAGGGAGTAACATTGCAACCCTACTGTTTACTACTCCAGTATCTTGTAACAGACATTTATGCCATGTTTGATTTAGGTAATATATGCGAACAGCTGACAACTGTCATTTTGTTGGTGTTACAGATGTCCGATAATATCGGACTGCCGATATTATCGACCGATAAATGCTTTAAAACGTGATATCGGAAATTATCAATATCGGTTTCAAAAAGTAAAATGTATGACTTTTTAAAACGCTGCTGTACGGAGTGGTACACGGACGTAGGGAGAAGTACAGAGCGCAAATAAACCTTAAAGGCACTGCCTTTGCGTGCCGGCCCAATCACATAATATCTACGGTTTTTCACACACACAAGTGAATGCAAGACATACTTGGTCAACAGCCCTACAGGTAAAACTGAGGGTGGCCGTATAAACAACTTTAACACTGTTACAAATATGCGCCACACTGTGAAACCACACCAAACAAGAATGACAAAAACAATTTCGGGAGAACATCCGCACCGTAACACAACAGAACAAATACCCAGAACACCCTTGCAGCACTAACTCTTCCGCTACGCTTCAATATACACCCCCGCCACACCCCAGACCCCCACCCTAACCACCGCCTCCCAAAACCCCGCCCGCCTCAACCTCCTTATACTCTCTCAGGGGGAGCATGTCCCAAATTCCGAGCAGCTGTTTTGAGGCATGCTAAAAAAATAATGCACTTTGTGATTTCAATAATAAATATGGCAGTGCCATGTTGGCATTTTGTAAAAAAAAAAACTTGAGTTGATTCATTTCATGCCTTTTTCTTTAGTTTGTGGGCATACTTTTATTTTGAAGTGTCTCGTTTGGTCTGTCGACAGATGTAAGGAGACTACTTCTGGGTATGAGGAAACATTTTTTGATGCAATGTGAAGGGAGAAGGAGAGAGAATGATTGTAACAAAGACTAAAAAGTGTCACAAGGACTTTAAGCGTTTTGGCTACAAGAGCCTGAAGATCACAATTTCCTCCTAAAAGAAGCATGCAGGCCAACGAGGTATTTGTCATTTGTGTTTGTATTTTACTTCGGTAAAATGTTTGATCCACATGCTGTGCATGTTGTAATTTTTACGTTTGTAACATGCTTTATTTTATTACGGTTTTCACGGTGGATTTGAAGGGAAAGGAAGCCTTCAAATAAATCAGTTCAAGAAAGTCATTGTGTCTGTGCTATTTGGAGGGAGTTACAAAAGCAGCAACAATTGAAAACATGGAAAACATGATTAAAACAAATAATCGTTAATACTGATGAATAAAAACAGATTTATTTTAAATGTGTGTATACATTTTTTGAGCCTTTTTAAGGAAAATCTTATCGTTATACCAAAATATGCAAATTTCTCTAACGTCCATATGACCACGCCCCCACCGCCTCAGGTATCTTGCAAGTTTAGGGTAAACCCTGGGTACTGTATAACCATCCATTCATCCATCCATTTTTTTCGGCTTATCCGAGGTTGGGTGGCGGGGCAATAGCCTAAGCAGAGAAGCACAGACTTCCCTCTCCCCAGCCACTTTGTCCAGCTCCTCCCAGGGGATCCCGGGGCGTTCCCAGGTCAGCCGGGAGACATAGTCTTCCAAACGTGTCCTGGGTCTTTCCCTTGGCCTCCTGCCGGTCGGACGTGCCCTGAACACCTCCCGAGGGAGGCGTTCGGGTGGCATCCTGAGCAGATGCCCGAACCACCTCATCTGGCTCCTCTCAATGTGGAGGAGCAGCGGCTTTACTCTTAGCTCCTCCTGGATTGGCAGAGCTTCTCACCCTATCTCTAAGGAAGAGCTCCGCCACCCGGTGGAGGGAACTTATTTTGGCCACTTCTACCTGTGAGCTTGTCCTTTCGGTCATAACCCAAAGCTCATGACCGTAGGTGAGGATGGGAACGTAGATCGACCGGTAAATTGAGAGCTTTGCCTTCTGGCTCAGCTCCTTCTTCACCACAACAGATCGATACAGTGTCCGCATTACTGAAGAAGCCGCAACGATCCGCCTGTCGATCTCACAATCCACTCTTCCTTCACTCGTGAGCAAGACTCCTAGGTACTTGAACTCCTCCACTTGGGGTAAGATCTCCTCCCCAACCTGGAGATGGCACTCCACCCTTTCCCGGGCGAGAAACATGGACTCGGACTTGGAGGTGCTGATTCTCATCCCGGTCGCTTCACACTCAGCTGCGAATCGATCCAGTATAACCAAGTTTATGCAAACAACCTTCAGAGAGTGCAGAAGATTGTTGCCCTAATGCAGTGATTTTCAAACTGTGGTACGTTTACCACCAATGGTATGTGGGCTCCATCAAGTGGTATGCCAAAGAATCACTTGATTAAAGTACAGTGGTGTATTTTTCCATATTCAAACACAACGTGTTACTGTGTCCAAAAATATTAAAATTGTTCAAACTTTTGCATTGTTCTTAATTAATATTTAAGCCTACTATGCTACATTATTTTAATGTTGGTCATTATCGTGGAACTTAAAAAGCCAAGTTGTTTTATGAGGTGGTACTTGGTGAAAAAGGTTTGAGAACCACTGCCCTAACGAATCCTATTCAAATAGAAATATACTTCTGCGAGGAGGTGAAAACTCATCAATCGTGTACCCCGAATTCCACACTAAAGCAGCGAATTCCACACTAAAGCAGCTGGGATAAGGGACCTTGGATCCCTCAGGCGGTATTGCATCAATAACCGACATCAGTGTGTAAAGGATATCAACACATGGGCTCAGGAACACTTCAGAAAACCACTGTCGGAAACTACAGTTGGTCGCTACATCTGTAAGTATAAGATAAAACTCTACTATGTAAAGCAAAAGTCATTTATCAACAACACTCAGGAATGCCGCCAGCTTCGCTGGACCCAAATTCATCTAAGATAGACTGATGCAAAGTGGAAAAGTGTTCTGTGGTCTGAAATGTCAAATTGTTTTTGGAAACTGTGGACGTTGTGTTCTCCGGAACAAAGAGGAAAAGAACCATCTGGATAGTTATGGGCGCAAAGTTTAAAAGCCAGCATCTGTGATGGTATGGGTGTGTATTAGTGCCCAATGCATGGGTAACTCACACATCTGTGAAGGACCATTAATTCTGAAAGGTACATACAGGTTTTGGATCAACATATGATGCCATCCAAGCAACGTTATCATGGACGCCCCTGCTTATTTCAGCAAGACAATACCAAGCCACGTGCTAGACTGGCCTGCCCTTAGTCCAGACCTGTCTCCCATTGAAATGTGTGGCACATTATGAAGCGTAAATACGACATTGGGGACCCGGGACTGCTGAACAACTTAAGCTGGACATCAAGCAAGAATGGGAAGTAATTCCACCTGAAAAGCTTCAAAAATTGGTCTCCTTAGTTCCCAAAGGTTTACTGAGTGTTGTTAAAAGGAGAGGTGATGTAACACAGTGGTAAAAATGCCCCTGTGCCAACTTTGTTGCAATGTGTTGTTTCCATTAATATCTAAGTTAGTGATTATTTGCAAAAATAATTTACGTTTCTCAGTTCGAACATTAAATATCTTGTCTTTGCAGTCTATTAAATTAAATATAAGTTGAAAAGGATTTGCAAATCACTGTATTCTGTTTTTATTTACGATTTACACAACGTGGCAACTCCACTGATTTGAGTTTTGTACAAACATTTGACAATATCCTTCCATTTTTTACTGCTTGTCCCTCTCGGGGCTGCGGGATTGCTTGAGCTTATCACAGATGCACTGGGGCGCAAGGTGGCGTACACCCTGGACAAGTCACCCCCTCGTCACAGGGCCCATTGGGCAAGCAACATAGCAGTGCAATACAAATCACAAGCTGATATGATTTGATTTCATAGAGATGTAAAAAGAGATTTCATTGAAGTTCAAACAATCAGATAACGTGAACATGTTAAATGGCATTTTCCATGTTAATGTTAATTACACATTCTGACCGATGTGATTTTTTGCGCTTTCCGCTGTGAAATTAAGGGATTTTTTTTTTCAACATTATGACAATTATTAATGGCATCAGTGTGTGGGCTGTCCCTATGTTTATGGAAAATCTTTTTGGAGCCAGAAATCATAACAAGTTACACACCCCAAAGTAAAAATGTTGCACGGATAAACAAAAGCATGTGGACCATTTCCTTGGAAGAGGTAGCTACTGATTCACACACCAAGTTCCCCAAAATATCGTTCCTGCCAATTGAGCAGTCAACATGGGGCCACACGTGACACGCGGCTATTTAACGAGCTAACGAGCGTAACCAGCAGACGGCAAGGAAGACGACGATTATCGCTGCAGTTCACTGCAACTTAACCCTTCTGAGGGGCCTTGTTTCTGTGCCGGGACGGGCCTAAGGCGAGGTCAGAAAAGGTCCAGCATGACTAATCCGATTATCATAAAGATAGTTTCATAATAGCAGCCATAGAGCTAACAAATGGGCTGAGCTAATAAAACAGAACGCTATACGGGTTATTCACTAAACATATTAAAAACATTAATGGGCTATTATTAAAATTTGGAACCTCCTCTTAATATCCAACAAACTTCCTTTCAGTGCTATATGCACACGTCTCCTGTTTGCCTTGCCTAGTGGACTTTGTAAAAATGGTATATAAACAGATTTACCAGCAGATGTCAAAACCCCCATAAAACTTTACAAGCTACACATTTCCTTCATTATATAATTTCATCACAAACATGGTGTTTTACATTAAAAAAAACAAAAACAAAAGGTGGTTAGCCCCTAATCTCCCAAGGGGAACGGTCATGGTTGCACACTTATTTGATTCAGTTCACGTAAAAATGATGCTGCCAATTCCTGACCGCCAGTAATTTGCAACTTTCTTCTTTTCCTTTTCTCCACAGATGAACTTGTTTTATTGCACAGACATCTAAGCTTTATTTAGAGCAGGGTTGTCAAACATCGCAGTTATGGTTGCCCCCAGAGGGCCGCTTTTAACAATAAGTAATATATGAATATACATGTATAAATTTAAATATAATACATCAACAATATATTTTTTTACATAAGCTGAAAAAAAATTATTTAAAAACTGGCAGCTCAGTCACCAGAATTTTACTGTAAAAGCAGTGTTTTTTTACAGCATAAAATTTTTTTTTTATAAATGGAATGGACTGCGATGAAGTGGCGACTTGTCCAGGGTGTACGCCGCCTTTCGCCCAATTGTAGCTGAGATAGGCACCAGCACCCCCCGCGACCCCAAAGGGAATAAGCGGTAAAAAATGGATGGAAATGCTTAAAGGAAAATGGAAAAGTATGTTGGAGTTTGGGTGCTGTTGGAGGGAACAGTTATAAAGTAATCTAAAATACTGTAATTTGTGTTAAAAAGAGGGCAGATAAATATAAGAATATTATTCTTCCATCTGCTCCTTTCTGATCATGGAAATGTATAAGAAACAACCCCAAAACATTTTTTTCAATTAAAGTGTCAATTGTACGTGGCTTGTAATTATGCATTTTCATGAAAGGAATAAAAATAAATGATGATGATGATGAAGAATGGAATGGAATGGAAAAACAATACCACTGTTTTTAGCAGTAAAATTCAAGCAACAGAGCTGCCAGTTTTTGGGTTTTTCTTCCGTAAAAGTTTTTTTTGTTTGTTTTTTATTGTTTGTTTTTTATTGTTTTAGTGTCTTACTGTATAAGGAAAAACAGTTCCAAAGTGGATTTTACAGTCTATAATTTCCATACATCCCTTTTCTTCCGCCTGTCCTTTTTTTGGGGGTCGCAGAAGCCTATCTCAGCTGCATTCGTGGAGTCTATAATTTGGCTAATAATTTGTTTTGAAATCGTAAGTCAAGCAGATATTTAAGTACAGCATCTTTAGTTTAACAAAAAATATTTTTAGAACACATGATAAAAATAATATTTATATTTTGGTAATATTGAATTGTAAAAGATTTGCAATTGCATGCAGTACATTATTTTTAATGTCAAAAGGAAAACAACAAATATATTTAGTAAGAAAAGATTAAGCATTTTATTAATGCATATTTTTTCCAGGCTTTCAAAATAATGTGGCGGGCCATATTTGGCCCCCGGGCCTTGAGTTTGACACCTGTGAATTGGAGGCTTTTAATGAAAACTGTCATGTACCAGCCGTCAAATAACACGGAAGTTTAGGTCAGGCTCGGCGATATCCGTCTCTAACAAAGATGTTTTGGATTGGAACATATGTACACCTGGCTCTGTCCACTTAACGCAACTATATTGAATGTTTTCAACAGCAAAAATCACCATGTAGTACTAATTCAAGTAATAGCAAAGCTAGAAATGACAAAAAGCAAAACACATGCTAATGCTAGCTCACCCCGTTGCCTTTGTAAACACAGTACACCTCAGTATGATACGGTAAACTCAAGGATAATGACTGTTTTCTGTTGGAAAAATCACAAACAACGATTCATTATTTCTAGTATCAGCACAGTTAAAAATGACAAAAAAAACTAAATACACAAGCTAAAGCTAGCTCACTCTGTTGCTTTTGTAAACACAGTACACCTCAGTACAATATGGCTAACGCAACGATATTGAATGTTTTTGATCGGAATAATCAGCTATGGTGAGGTACTTGTCAGGACTTCGACTTGGATTAGTTTTGCTTCTTCGATGCAGAGGGACTTTGGAACGAGCCAGGCGAGAATGTGAGTACATGATTCATTTATTTACAGTATATACTATAATACAAAAAGGGAAAACAAAGGGCGCGCTCAGTGGCGGATAATAACCTAGAATAAACTCCGAACAAAACTGCACAATGGCGTGACTATATACAAATAAACAAAACATACAATCAAAGGTACTAAACAAATCGAAAACTTGCACAGAGGCATAAATACACACAAGATCTTACGTGGCGTGGTCAAAACAATCATCAGCGTGGCAAGGCAAGGTAGGTGCGTGGTCATAGGAAGTAGCATGTAGCACAAGCATGTAGCAAGTAGTACAGCATAAGCAAAGTTCCCAGGCCGAGGAACAGAAAACAATTGACTTAAATAGTGACTATGATGATGAGAAACAGGTGTGGGGCTGAGGGCAGGGGCGTGACTTGGAGACCAGGTGGAAACTAATGAGTAACTATGAAACCAACAAAACCAGGAAGTGCAAAACCGGAAAACAAGAGTCCAAAAACAAAACATAACATGATCAAACATAAACCCAGATTAACAGGCATGACAGTACTATTTCTACAGGTATTAGCAAAGCAAGAAATGACAAAAACCAAAAAACGCATGCTAAAGCAAGCTTACCCTGTTGCCTTTGTAAATGAAGTAAATTTCAACTAATACAATATGGGTAACTGAAGGATAATAAATGTTTTCAATTGGAACAATCAAACAAGGAGAGCACATCTAGACTGACAAAAAATAAATAAATCTGAATACACATATTAATGCTAACTCACCATGTTGCCTTTGTAAACATACAACACCTCAGTATAGTATTGCTAACTCAATGATAGTGTATGTTTACTTTTGGAAAATAACAAGTATGAAGAGGTACTATTTCCAGTATTACCAAAGATAGATCTGACAAAAAAGACAAATCACACATGCCAACGTTAGCTCACCCTGTTGCCTTTCTATACGCAGTATACCTCAGTACAATAAGTCAAACACAACGTCATTGAATGTTTTATTGGAAAAATCAGGTACAATGAGGTAGGTCTGGGCAATATATCGAATATACTCAATATACTGCGGGTTTGGCTTCAAGCGGGAAGATATTGAACAGACAACCGTAATATGTCAGGTATGCGGCAAAAGCGTTGCTACAAAAAGTAGCAGCACTGCTAATGTGTAGCATCATTTGAAAAGTCACCCACTAGAGAATGAAGAGTGCTTGAAACTCTGCCCGTCAACATCTCCGCCACACCCAAAAAATGCCCAAGCAACAATTTCCAAGTCAACACCGTATGAAAAAAAAATAGTCAACAATAGAAGGAGAAAACGTCCGCAGTAACCTACCATATAGCGAAAGACATACACTATTTGATTTCCTATTATGCAGCTCATTTTTATTTGACACTTACTGAAATATCTTGTGAGACATCATGCACAAATGTGCACTTTATTTGTTTTAAACTGTTATAGTGGCGTTTTGTACAAAAAGTACACTTTAATTTAGTGTTGTTCATCTTAGTGACATCAAACACATAAGTGCATTAATAGCTTGTTTTAAAATGTCTCAGACAATGTTGCACTTTCTATTCTGGAAATGACATGAATGTTTGTGCCACTGCTAACTTAACTATTTAATAAATACAGTTTTGGTAAATTGACTTAGTTGTGGTTTCCCTCTGCATGAAAGTTTAAAATGAGTATATATTAATGCAGTATGAACAAGAATGTTTTAATGTAGACACATAGAATCATTATACTGGTGAGATTATATGCATCAAGTTTCAATTCAAAGCTAAGGCAACATATCGAGATATATATCGTGTATTGTGACATGGCCTAAAAATATTGAAATATTAATAAAAAGCCATATCGCCCACCCCTGCAATGAGGTCTACTATTCTAGTATTAGCAAAGCTAGAAATACCAAAAACCAAAACAAGCATGCTAATGCTAGCTAACCCTGTTGCCTTTGTAAACATACATAGTACACCTCAGTATAATATGGCTAATGCAAAGATATTGAATGTTTTCTAATGAAAAAATGAGGTACAATTGAGGTAATATTTTAGTATTAGCAAAGCTTAAAATTACACAAATCAAAAAATGAATGCTAATGCTAGTTTACCCAGTTTCCTTTGTAAACGTACATAGTACACCTTGTCTTTCTACTGGAAAAATCAGGTACAATGAGGTACTAATTCTAGTATCAGCAAAGCTAAAAAGGACAAAAAAAACACACATGCTAATGCTAGCTCACACTCCTGCCTTAAGAAGTTTCGTACACATCAGTATAAAAGTATTAGCAAAGTAGAAATATCAAAAACCAAAACACACATGCTAATGCTAGCTTACTCTGTAGCCTATGTAAACGCAGTACACCTCAGTACTCAACAATATTGACTGTTTTCCGCTCAGGAAAAAAGTGCTATGGAGTAATAATTCTTGGATTAGCAAAGCAAAAAATTACCAAAACACACATGCTACTGCTTGCTTAATCTGTTGCCTTTGTAAATGCAGTCCACTGCAGTACCATATTTCAAGGATATTAAAGGTTTTCTGTTGGAAAAAGACAAGTACAATGAGGTAATATTTCTAGTAGGCTTGGCAAAGCTAGAAATACAAAAATACAAATACATGCTAATGCTAACTCACCCTGTTGTCTTTGTAAACACAGTACACTTCAGTAGCTTACAATATATGGCTAACTTAAGGATTTTTACGGTTTTCTATTGGAAAAATCAGAAATGATGAGGTTGTAGCTAGGGTTGGGAGATATGGCCTTTTTTTAATGTCTCAATATTTTTAGGCCATGTCAAGATACACAATATCTCTCTCGATATTTTGCCTTAGCCTTGAATGAACACTTGATGCATATAATCACAGCAGTATGACGATTCTGTGTGTCTGCATTGAAACATTCTTGTTCATACTGCATTAATATATGCTATTTTTTTTTACTTTCATGCACAGAGGAAAATCACAACTAAGTCATTTACCAAAACTGTATTTATTAAACAGTTATTAGGCAGTGGCACAAACATTCATGTCATTTCAAAGCAGAAAGGGCAAGATTGTCAGAGACATTTTAAAACAAACCTTTTGTGAATGATGTCACCACGATGACATATCAAAACAACACTAAATTGAAGTACTTTTTGTACAGAACACCACTACAATAGTTAAAAACAAATTAGGTGTACTTTTGTGCATGATGTCACACAAAATATTTCAATCACTGTTAAATAAAAATGAGCTGCATAATAGGTTCCTGCGGAAGTTATCTCCTTCTGTTGTTGACTTTTTTTTTCATTTGGTGTTGATCTGGATATAGTTGCTTCAGCATTTTGTTGGTGTGGCACCGGCCGGAGATGTTGACATGCGGAGTTTCAAGCACTCTTCATTCTCTAGCGGGTGACTTTTCAAATGATGCAACATTAGCAGATTGTCAGAGACATTTTAAAACAAGCTATTAGTGCACTTTTTGTAGCAACACTTTTTACGCATACATTTTGAACATATTCCCGCTTGAAGCCAAACCACCGCCGGACGATGGACCTCGTGCTGTTTTTCTTGGGAATTAATTATTCTTCCATTTGTTACCAGATTCGCACCTTCTCTTTCTCGTATTACCACCCGCACCAATCATCATCACAGCTAGTGTTACAATGTTGCTACCTCTCTACTCCGCAATTGCGTGAGAACGTATACTGGAATATCACGATATAGTTTATACATCTAGACAAACAAGTCAATGGCGTTTTAAAATCGTGTTTTTATCACCTTCGTCTTTTAGTAAAGGTTAAACCGTTTTTATCTTTTAACCTTTTTGAACAAGTCGTGCATGCTTTTATTTCAAGTCGCCTTGACTACTGCAATGCACTTTATGCTGGCATTAGCCAAAAAGCTCTCTCCCGGTTGCAGTTAGTCCAGAACGCGGTAGCACGACTTTTAACAGGGGCTAGGAAACGCCAGCATATAACCCCAATTCTTCAGAGTTTGCACTGGCTCCCTGTTCATTTTAGAATTGATTTTAAAACATTGCTGTTTGTTTTTAAATCTTTACATGGACTGGCACCTCAATATATCTCGGACCTCATCGAAATTTACATTCCTGCGCGCGCTCTGAGGTCCGAGAGCCAGTTCCAGCTCGTGGTGCGCAAGACCAGACTTAACACCAGGGGAGACAGGGCCTTCTCTGTGGTCGGCCCTAAGCTCTGGAACACTCTGCCCCTCCATGTTCAAACTGCTTCCACAGTGGAGTGTTTTAAGTCTCGTCTTAAGACCCACTTTTATTCTTTGGCTTTTAATACTACGTGAGTTGTGTGGTCCTCTGTCCTCTGTGTTTTTTTATACACTTTGATTTCTATTTTAATTTATTTTACCCTTTAAAATAGTTTTTAATCATATTTATTTTTATATTGTTTTTTTTTTATATTGGTTTTATATTTATTTATTTTTTGTTTTTATTCAGTCATTGGTGGAGCATAATATTGTTTTTTTTTAATATTGTTTTTAACATGGCTGTTCAGCACTTTGGAAACGTTATTGTTGTTTAAATGTGTTATATAAATAAAGTGGATTGGATTGGATATAGTAATTTTCTACATTGCCCAGCCCTAGTTATAGCACGTAAGGACAGGAGTCCAAGGAGGAGTCTCAAAGGACGAAACTAGTTGTTTTAATGACATTAAAACTTTTACGTTTTATCAGTAACAGAGCAATATATCGCAGTAGCCTTTTAGTGCCACAAACACAACACCGGATATGGGTCCCTCACCAAAAACCGTCCCACCGGAACTCTCGAACCCTAACTAAAGTTCTGTGGGTATAGTATGTAAACCGACTAAAATTTACTATTTCTATGACAGTATTAACAAACACACAAAAACACATATTTTACTTACTTTAAAACTAATTTTGTAGGTTATTGCTTTAGTTACACTACTTGTCGTTTAAGCTAAACTGAGCTAAGCTAACTAGCCCCTGACTTAAAACTGTTTAGTTCCTATTGTTATAATTTTGATAAAAGTTGTGCCTAAAGATAATAACTAATATAAAAGACAACAAATGAAATGAAAACGACACGCCCTTTATTCCACTACAAAGCTTTCCCAGTGAGAGACAGTTATTAGACACAAACAACGCTGTGTGACTATCATTCACTCAAGTAAGAATGTGACTAAAATATCTCCATCTCCTACATATATCAAGCTGGAGCTAAGACAAGCTCCCCTGAGGGGGATTTGGTTTTGTATGGCCGCAAAAGGTCAAGGAATCAATATATTGTGAAGAAGACCTTAGCCCGGAGGCCACTTAATGAACAACTAAACATGCATTGGGGAGTTTTATGTGTTTTTTTGCGCATTGTTGGGCGCCCAACAACATCTGATAACATCTATTCACTTGCTGGCTCCAAATCAAATGCTTATTTTGGTTCAACCCAGTGATAAATCAAAAGAGTGACCCGCCCAAAATTGCCTGTGTTTTTCGAAACGTAAAACTGCCAGCGTTTATTTATATTTGTAAACAGCGCTAGCTTTTATTCCAATGGAAAGTTCCACCAAAACAACAAAGCGGCCGCCAATTTTCTTGCACTGTCCCTTCTTTCTTTTATTGTCAAACACACAAATTGACTGAGCTTTTAAAGTGTCAAGTGTTTTATATTGTGTTTAATTAGATACATTCTGTGCAGATAAATTCATGGGGACCCTAGTTTTTCCACATTCATCCAAAACTTGAAAACTGCTTTTTTTTATTGTTTACGTCAAGTCAGTAGTCCATACTAAATATCTATCAGTAGGAATTAATGTTGTTTCGATACCAATATTTTGGAACCGGTACCAAAATTATTTCACTACTTTTCGGTCCTTTTGTATAAAAAAGGGGGAACACAAAAAATTGCATTATTGGCTTTATTTTTTTTACAAAAAACTTTTGCTACATTAAACATATGTTTCTTATTGCAAATTAGTCCTTAAATAAAATAGTGAACATACAAGACAACTTGTCTTTTAGTAGTAAGTAAGCAAACAAAGGCTCCTAATTTAGCTGCTGATGTACGCAGTAACATATTGTGTCATTTTACATTCTATTATTTTGTCAACATTATTAAGGAAAAGTGTTAGAAAATGAATTATTAATCTACTTGTGCATTTACTGTTAATATCTGCTTACTTTCTCTCTTAACAAGTTATATCTACACTTGTGTTAAAATGTAATAATTACTTATTCTTCTGTTGTTTGATACTTTACATTAGTTTTGGATGATACCACAAAAGTCATTACAGGATCATACATTGGTCATATTCAAAGTCCTCATGTGTCAAGGGACATATTTCCTGAGTTTATAAACATAATAAACATATAAAAAAACAAAAGAAGATGTTGTGATGCCAAAAAAAATTGACGTAATCATAGCAGTATCGATTATATACGCTACTATACTTGGTATCATTACAGTGGATGTTGGTGTAGATCCACTAAACTCTACATATATGAAAACACCCCAAAAAATGTTGACAAGGACAATAAAAGTAAACTAAAACACAACTGATCCTCAATCGATTCATCTATTTTTCTACCGATTGGCTCACCCATAAAGCATTACACAGAAAATATATTTAAACGTCAGTTTTGTGAGGTATTTAAATTAATAACATTTATATTGTTAGTTTACTTTTCTGACAAACAACATTTTGACAGACTGATATAAACATGACCATTGTGGAGGACACTTCTTCCCATAATGATTAAGTTGAAAGACAGACATTATAGCAGGGGTGGGCAATGTTTTTGGATCAAGGGCATAATTGGCTTTTGAAATTTGGCAGACGGGCCGGACGAGCACAATGATGCATTTCAAAGCATATCATATCTGTTGGAACTAAGAGTAGGCTTCTCAAACATGGGCTATTTTTATCATAATACATCTATTTATCACCAATATCATATCAGAACATCAAAGCAACATTAAAATGGTTTTAAAGGCTTAACACTTACATTCTCTTTTAGGGGCAGCAGTGTTGTTGATCACCCTTTTTCGCCACTGTGTTGAAGTCTAGTAGTATTTTGTTGTGGCAATTCTCAAAACAGATCCTTGCTCCATTCTTTTTTTTGATATTTGGCTGGCCGGATTAACGGGACCAACGGGCCGGATGTGGCCCGTAAACCGTAGTTTGCCCACCCCTGCACGCAAGCATACATTATTGTTCAATGGATGGACTACATGTTCACATTGTTACTTTAAAGACATCAACTGTACGTTATTATTTTGAATATTTGCATCAAACAGTGGCTGTTCCTGCGCAATGATTTGCACAGAAAAAAACATGTTTGTATTAATATGGTTATAACATTTTAGATATATGTGTGTGTAGGCATGTTTATTCTAAACATTCCTGCCACTTAATTTTTCACCATTACTGGGGGTATATAACACAATAATATCGTACCATTGCGTCTGGCCTTAAGGTCTTAATAATATTGTACAGTGAGATTTGGTACTGTTACATCCCTAATAAATATACATATATATATATATATATATAAATACTAGGGGTGTAACGGTACACAAAAATTTCGGTTCGGTACGTACCTCGGTTCAGAGGTCACGGTTCGGTTCCTTTTCGGTACAGTTAGAAAAAAACAAAATATACATTTTTTGATTATTTATTTAATAAATTTGCTAAATCTTCCACCAAAAATATTTTTCTTAGTGGAATATTTGATGTAAAGTAAAGTAGTTGGGAAAGGACATGTTCACCACTGTGTTACATCACCTTTTCTTTTAACAACACTCAATAAATGTTTGGGAACTGAGGAAACTGATTGTTGAAGCTTTGAAAGTGGAATTATTTCCCATTGTTGTTTTATGTAGAGCTTCAGTCGTTCAACAGTCCGGGGTCTCCGCTGTCGTATTTTACGCTTCATAATGCCCCACACATTTTCCATGGGAGACAGGTATGGACTGAAAGCGGGCCAGGAAAGTACCCGCACTCTTTTTTTACGAAGCCACGCTGTTGTAACACGTGCTGAATGTGGCTTGGAATTGTCTTGCTGAAATAAGCAGGTGCATCCATGATAACGTTGCTTGGATGACAACATATGATGTTCCAAAACCTGTATGGACCTTTCAGCATTAATGGTGCCTTCACAGATGTGTAAGTTACCCATGCCTTGGGCACTAATACACCCCCATACCATCACAGATGCTGGCCCACATCCTCTGTTTCAGGATATTGTTGATAAATGGGTTTTGCTTTGCATAGTAGAGTTTTAACTTTCCCTTACAGATGTAGCGACCAACTGTAGTTACTGACAGTGGTTTTATGAAGTGTTCCTGAGCCCATATGGTGATATCCTTTACACACCGAAGTCGGTTTTTTATGCAGTACCGCTTGAGGGATCAAAAGTCCCTAATATCATCGCTTACATGCGGTGATTTCTCCAGATTCTCTGAACTTTTTGATGATTTTACAGACCGTAGATGGTAAAATCCCTAAATTCCTTGCAATAGCACGTTGAGAAATGTTGTTCTAAAACTGTTCGACAAATTGCTTACAAAGTGGTGACCCTTTACCCCATCCTTGTTTGTGAATTACTTAGCATTTCATGTAAACTACTTTTATACCCCATCACGGCACCCACCTGTTCCCAATTAGCCTGCACACCTGTGGGATGTTCCAAATAAGTGTTTGTTGAGAATTCCTCAACTTTATCAGTATTAATTGCCACCTTTCCCAACTTCTTTGTCACGTGTTGCTGGCATCAAAATCTAACGTTAATGATTATTTGCAACAAAAAAAGTGTTTATCAGTTTGAACATCAAATATGTTGTCTTTGTAGCATATTCAACAGAATATGGGTTGAAAATGATTTGCAAATCATTGTATTCCGTTTATATTTACATCTAACACAATTTCCCAACTCATATGGATACAGGGTTTGTATATACTATATATAAATGTATGGATATGAAGCTGTAGAAATCGCTAAACAGCCAACAACACACTGCATGTGCTACATTGTGTTCTTGTAAATAAAACCAAGAGATTATCATCTGCTAAAATGTGGAAGAACAATGAATGGAACAGAACTAACGGGTGGCAATAAGAAAAGCGCCAATAAAACCACATTGTATTTACAACTTTTTTTCCACACCAAAGGCTATAAAGATATCTCATTTCAGATAAATTTTTTTTACGCCTCTTATCCAATTTCTACGGCAAACACGACTTGTGAAAACATACTAGAAGTACGTGTGAAATGCTGTCGGTCTTAGGAGATTTCTTTCTTTCTGTTTCAACCAAAGACTAAGCCCTTATGTGAGCATGTATTTGTTAAAATGATAAAGATTGCATTTGACTATGCAGCGACCTCTTTTGCGCACACCTGAACATGAATACTCCTCCTAAAAATAAGTCCCATTACTCAATTTATGAACAAACTGGCTGCAGCAGGACTTCAGTTGGCAGTTCAGATGACGCGTTATGTAGGGGTTTGCACCTCTCTGTTTTCTGGTGTGTGTGTGTGTCCTTGTGTGTGTGTGCATGTGCATGTGTGTGTGTGTGTGTGTGTGTGTGTGTGTGCGTGCGTGCGTGCGTGCGTGCGTGCGTGCGTTCGTGTGTGTGTTTTCGACGACAATCTGCTATGATAAGAAATGGCAGCACAACATAAAGCAATATACTGTACATTTAATTCAAGGTGACTCAGGCAAGTACTGTAAGCTGACAAGTTGATGTTATTAGAAATGTGACTAAAAGCTCAGAGGGAGGGTGGAGTGTTTGTCGTTACGATAATGTGATGGCTTTAAGTTTGCATTTTTATCTATGTGGGTAATTATATTTATCATACAAGATAGCTGAGACAGGCGCCAGCGCCCCCCGCGACCCCAAAAGGGAATAAGCGGTAGAAAATGGATGGATGGATGGACTAAAATGTCAGGGTTCAGGATGATCAATCGCCTGGAGAGGAAAATATGTCAAGTAAGGTACATTCTATGAGAACTACAATATTCCATATAGAAAACAAACAAGAAAGAGTGGTTCGCTTTGATAGAACTGAAGTTGGCTTAGCAGGCTTGACTAAGACCCCCAGGAGTCTTACCTACAGTATGTATAGTCTTTTACAACAGGGAAAACATTTTTAATACAATGTTTTCCACGCAGCATGCGATCTTAAAAAAAAAATCATCAACACTCATTTGCATGTAGGATATATATTTAAATGGAGATAAATATGTCTTATTTTTGCCACCAAACAATAGAAAAATGGATGTGCAACCACAAAACGATTTGCAAATTATTTTTTCATTTGTAATTTTGCCAATGAATAGTTGCATAAGCTAGGTATCACTCTGTAATTAAGGCACCGCTAAAAGTAGTTCCTCGGCGGTAGTACTTTTGATAAAAATATCGCTAATACTTTGTTAATATTCAGGTCACGACATGTAAGTGGAGTATATTTGGCAATTTTAAAATGTTTTTAGGGGGCTCTATGAGCGCAATAGAAGACTCATATAAGCTACATTTTTAGCCACCTCTTACTTGCCATATACCACAAACTAAAATGCGTAAAAAAAAAAAAAGACAAATATATTTGTTTTTGTCTTACATAGAGATTGTGAATGAAATGAAGTTCCTCTCTACAAAATATATTTTCAAATCAAAAAATGTTTTTGTTGCAAATATTTTTTTGTATTTGCAAATATTTTTTTGTATTTGCAAATATTTTTTTGGTTGCAAAACTTTTTTAAGGCTGAAAATCCTTTTTTGGTAGCAAAACGTTTTGGGGGGTAACAAATCTTTTTTTGGTTGCAAAGATATTACTTGGTTGCAAGTCTTTTCAGGCCCCCCCACAAGATTGAATTTGAGTCGTAATCAAAATCTAAAATGATTTGCAACAAAAGAAAGATAAACACTCCAAAACATTATTCTTAACCAAAAAGACTTGAACCAATAAAATAATTTGCCAATTACAAACCCTGTTTCCATATGAGTTGGGATATTGTGTTGGATGTAAATATAAACGGAATACAATGATTTGCAAATCCCTTTCAACCCATATTCAGTTGAATGCACTACAAAGACAAGATATTTGATGTTCAAACTCATAAACTTTATTTTTATTTTTTTAGCAAATAATAATTAACTTACAATTTCATGTCTCCAACACGTGCCAAAGTAGTTAGGAAAGGGCATGTTCTCCACTGTGTTACATCACCTTTTTTTTAACAAGACTCAATAAACGTTTGGGAACTGAGGAAACTAATTGTTGAAGCTTTGAAAGTGGAATTATTTCCCGGTCTTGTTTTATGTAGAGCTTCAGTCGTTCAACAGTCTAGGGTCTGCGCTGTCGTATTTTACGCTTCATAATGCGCCACACATTTTCGATGGGAGACATGTCTGGACTGCAGGAAAGTACCCTCACTCTTTTTTTACAAAGCCACTCTGTAGTAACACGTGCTGAATGTGGCTTGGCATTGTCTTGCTGAAATAAGCAGGGGCATCCATGAAAAAGACGACCACCAAACATTGTTTCAAGTTCATATACCAGAGTGAGCGGCATTGGGTGCAAGGTGGGTGAATTGTCTTGCCGAAGGACACAACAGCCATGACGAGGATGGCGGAAGCAAGAATTAAACCTGGAACCCTTAAGTTGCTAGTGTGATACACCTTAATGTGAGGACATTAAGTTATTTTTGTTCATTCCTGGTCCGCGTCTGTAATTTAAATAAGTGTATCAGTTACACATTACTATATTAATGCCGGAAATAACCAGCTCAATGTTTAATGTGATTGCAACTCTTATTGTGGAGGGTAATGTAGAGGGAACGGAAGTAAAGCGGATGGTAAGCGACCCCTGTCTTCCCTCAGACGGGGAAGAAAATGGCGGTTCACTTTTTCATTCATCCATCCATCCATTTTCTGACGCTTGTCCCTTTTTGGGGTCGCTGGGGTTGCTGGAGCCTATCTCAGCTGTATTCGGACGGAAGGCGGTGTACACCCTGGACAAGTCGCCACCTCATCGCAGGGCCAACACAGATAGACAGACAACATTCACACTCACATTCACACACTAGGGACCATTTAGTGTTGCCAATCAACCCATACCCAGGTGCATGTCTTTGGAGGTGTGAGGAAGCCGGAGTACCTGGAGGGAACCCACGCAGTCATGGGGAGAACATGCAAACTCCACACAGAACAATTCTGAGCCCGGGATTGAACTCAGGACTACTCAGGACCTTCGTATAGTGAGGTACATGATCTATCCCCTGGTACACCGTGCTGGATTACGTTATTTTGTTTTCCAGGAGTTCACCCAAGAGTGTGAAGGTAGTGGAACCTGACAAAAATCATTTGTTACTCTAGTTAATCAAAATTGAAACTCGTAACACCAGCACGGTCGCCCTACCCTCTGAGCCATGCCGTCACGCACTACTGAATGCTTTTGGTACGGGTGTCCCGATCCAATATTAATATCGGATATTCAACAAAAACCTCAGATTTTTTTGAGCTTTTATTTAAAATTTGCAATATTGGCGCTACGATACAAGCCGTCCTGCAACTTATAAAATACACTGGAACTGCATTTGTGTTGATTGTGTCTTTTATGCTCCGACTCAGGCTCACATAGCTAGATCTACTTCTGGTCGCCAAAATAATAGTACAATACACACTAGGCTACAGTCAGCCCTAACTCTTAACGTACAAACAAACAAAACCTTGTTCAGGGCCAAAGCCAATCTAAGGCCCTAAGGAGCGGAAAGGAATGTACCACTAACCCATTTGTAAACAAGGCAGGTGAATCAAATTTAACCGTGCAAGAAGAAGATCAGCTGGTCGATGTGGCAAATGATTGTGGCCTTAAAAGTATGTTTGAGACCACTTCTGACTTCCTTGCATTCTGGATTAAAGTAAGGGCAGAATATCCTGACATTGTCACAAAAGCACTGAAGGTCTGCTTCCCTTTGCAACATTTTATCTGCAGTGACAGCAACTAAAACAAAAACAATGGGATTGACTGGACAAGGACAAAGGAACACACTTTGAGTGTCATTGTCTGCCATCACCCACAGTTGTATACTGTACTAATTGCATGGAAAAGGGACAAGGATTTCACGTATTCTGTATGAGGTGAGTTTAGTTTGGTTTGATACATGTAAACTATTATAGCATTTCCCTCTTAATTCTTAATAAATTATTATTGTTAACACCCTCCCCTTGTCCGGCCACCAGAGGTCTGCAGGACTACGAGCGTTCCTTTGGCTCAAAAAAGTTGGAGACCACTGGTCTATGGGACAAAGCCTTCATTGGTACCAAACCAACTGCAAGAATCGCTTAAGTAAAATGAGTCAAAAATATTTTTTAGGTTTTGACAGGACAAACCGTATTTTTTGGACTATAAGTCGCAGTTTTTTTCATAGTTTGGCCGGGGATGCGACTTATACTCAGGAGCGACTTATGTGTGAAATTATTAACACATTACCGTAAAATATCAAATAATATTATTCAGCTCATTCACGTAAGAGACTAGACGTATAAGATTTCTTTGGATTTAGCAATAAGGAGTGACAGATTGTTTGGTAAACGTATAGCATGTTCTATATGTTATAGTTATTTGAATGACTCTTACCATAATATGTTACGCTAACATACCAGGCACCTTCTCAGTTGGTTATTTATGCGTCATATAACGTACACTTATTCAGCCTGTTGTTCACTATTCTTTATTTATTTTAAATTGCCTTTCAAATGTCTATTCTTGGTGTTGGGTTTTATCAAATAAATTTCCCCCAAAAATGCGACTTATACTCCAGTGCGACTTATATAAGTTTTTTCCCTTCTTTATTATGCATTTTCGGCAGGTGCAACTTATACTCCGGAGCGACTTATACACGGTATGTTTTTCTGTTACAGTAAGTAAGGCAACTGACCTCACTGAAAGAACCACAACATAGGCTGTTTGTTCAACCACTTCAATCGACTGGTATTGCTTTTCAGACAATATCTTTGTGACTCAAAAAATCAAAAATAAGTAAAATAATGTTAAATAGAAATTTTAATTGGGACGGATTTTTCGCAAGACTGAAAGACGTCCTGTCTAAAAATAATATGTAGGGCTGTCAAGTGATTATTTTTTTTTAATATCAGATGAATCACACTCTCGAATTGTGATGAATCACGTTAAATCACAGGTTATTACTTGCTTGCTTTACTAAAATTTGCTTAAGAAAAGACCCCTATTTTTGGACACAAATGCAATTTTGTTGTCAGAATGTAATCCAGGAATGTTTTACTTAACTGCAAGCTAGGGCTGGGCGATATATCGATATAATCGACGTATCGCGGGTTTGTCTCTGTGCGATATAGAAAATGACTATATCGTGATATTGGAGTATACGTTCTCACGCAGTTGCTTTTAGCTGCTGGCATTACACTACAGGCTCTTCCCACTCTTTCCTGTCTCCTCACAGACAGCAAGCGCACCTTCTTACATTCGTCACATACTGTCACATCTTACGTCATACGTAGAGAGGTAGTAGTAGCTTGGGTAACGTTAGCTGTGATGCTAACGGAACTGTGCGAGTGGTGATACGAGAGAAAGAAGGTGCTAATCCGGAAACAAATGAAGGAAGAATTAATTCCCAAGAAAAATAGCAGAGGGTTTATCGTCTGGCGGTGGTTTGGCTTCAAGTGGGAATATGTCGAACAGACAACCGTAGTTTGTCAAGTTGTGGGGCAAAAACGTTGCTACAAAAAGTAACATTATTGATAATATGTAGCATCATTTCAAAAGTCACCTGAATGTCACGCTTCGCGGCGCACTTGCTGCGCAGAGTTGCCACTTTGTGGATGCACACACTACCAGTCAGCAGGATTGCAGGTAAGAATAAGTTTTAATATAATAAAACAAAAGAACACTGGTGCAAAAAGGGGAAAAACAAAGCGCGTGCCAATGCACGGAAAGCTAATGCTAAAACGTAGCAGGAAACAGAAAACATTAAACGACGTGGCACACGCACGTGAAGCTAAGGCGGAACTTAGCACAAAATAATCGAGGACACAGGATACAAAAACGTGACGTGTTGCGAAAAGCAAGTAATGAGCCGAGGATGAACTGAGGAATCGGGTGGGCTTAAATACACAAATAATAATCAAAAACAGGTGTGACAGGAGCCCGTGAGGAGGAGCACATTACGTTGCCGTGGTGAATAAACAAACTGGGAAGTGCTCAAACACAAGGAATCGGCAGAGTCCAGAACTAAACATGAACAAAGACATATAAGCGGCAAAACAATAAACGATCCGCATAGCGGATCGTGACACTGAAGAGAATAAAGAGTGCTTACTCCGCATATCAACATCTCCATTTGGTGCCAAACGCCCACACCAACAAAATGCCAAGGCAAACATTTCCAGATCAACACCGTATGAAAAAAATATTCAACGACAAAAGGAGATAACGTCCGCAGTAACCTACCACATAGCGAAGGACCAACACTATTTGATTTCCTATTATGCAGCTCATTTTTATTTGACACTTATTGAAATAGCTTGTGTGACATCATGCACAAAAATCCACTATATTTGTTTTAAACTATTGTAGTGGTTTTCTGTACAATAAAATGCACTTTAATTTTGTGTTATTTTGATATGTCATCTTAGTGACATCATGAGCAAAAGTGCACTAATAGCTTGTTTTAAAATGTCTCTGACAATCTTGCACTTTCTGTTTGGAAATGACATGGATGTTTTTACCACTGCTTAGTAACTGTTTAATGAATACAGTTTTGGTCAATTGACTTGTTTGTTTTTTCCTTCTCTGCATGAAAGTTTAAAAGTAGCATATAATAATGCAGTATGAACAAGAATGTTTTAATGTAGACACATAGAATCAACATACTGGTGTGATTATATATATCATGTGTTAATTCAAGGCTTAAGCAGAATATCGAGATGTATATTGTGTATCGCGATATGGCCTAAAAATATCAAGATATTAAAAAAAGGCTATATCGCCCAGCCCTACTGCAAGCTTGATTTTGCTCAAAACTTGGAGAAAGTTGGTACAGTAAGAAGTAAGTACACATTTCCAAATTATTTGCAATTATATAGCAAAAAAAGGTACGAATGTACATCAATAGAAGATTAGTGCTAGGCAAACTACTTGGAAAATGTAGTAAGATGTTAGATGCTTTCGATTAAATGTAGCTAAGTTACAAGGGAAGCTATCCCCAGAGAATTGTAGCAAGCTACACTACAAGCTACAAAGCAAAAGTAGCTTGCTAAAGCAAAAGTATATGTCTATATATAGACATACATATATATATATATATATATATATATATATATATATATATATATATATATATATATGTATATATGTATATATATATATATATATATATATACATATATATATATATATGTCTATATATATATATATATATATATATATAGACATATATATATGTTTACTTATATATATATAAGTATACTATACTATATATAGTATACTATACTTACTATATATATATATATGCACACACATATATACACATATACATACATATATACATGAATATCTCATGTGATTGTTTATTATAATAAACACAAACTGGAAACTTGCCCTATGTCTGGCTTTTTAACATTTCTTTTAACTTGCAAAGTTGCGTTACCAAGGACACAAATTAAATTACAATTAAGGGCAGTTAAACAATAATAATATCAAGTAAACAGCAAAATATATCATCTCAATTGAAATGGAGACTTTTCAACACAGGAAAATGACTGTTTCAACAGAAACCACTTTTCAAAAAAGTCTCACATAACAAAAAGGAACAAACTCCATATTTTCATGAATGGAAATTAATTGAAGTCACCAAATTCTAATGCCAGGACTGGAATCCTATGTAATTTTTATACCAGTGGCACTGGCACTTTCCCATTGCCTTCCTCCTCCCTGAGTGGTATGCTGAAACGGCTGTGCAGTGTGCACGGCCGTCAAGTTAGCCAGAACAAAACAGAACTTTTATAAAACGTTAAAAAACATTCATCCATCCATTCCTACCGCTTATTCCCTTTGGGTCGCGGGGGGCGCTGGTGCCTATCTCAGTTATAATCGGGCGGAAGGCGGGGTACACCCTGACAAGTCACCACCTCATCGCAGAAGTTAAATACAATGTAAATTAAATAAAAGTACAAATGAATGGCCTATTGATGCACCCTGGAAGAAACATACTTATCTAAACAAGACAACTCGCCTCGTGTGGTTTCCGCCACCGCTGCGGGCAATGTTTTGATTTTGCTTCTTGGCTTTAAAGCATATTTCTTGCCACTGAATTGATTTGCACTAATCTTAGCCATTTGTGATTCTTCATACGTAAGCCATCGTGGCGCTTTTATCATATTTATTTTTTTATTTTTCACCCATCCCCTGGATCCCCAGGAGGGACAAGCAGTAATGGTTGGATGGATTTGCAGTCCGTACGTAAAGTTTGTTGCTCCAACGCCAAAAAAAGTACCTCCGTTTTATCTAAAGTTCCATCAAAGTTTGTTTTGAAGTAAACTTTAGTTCAGTACCACTATGTGGAGGGGGGCCTGCCACAGAGCGGGGTGTGGAAGGACCGGCCTCGAAGCACTGCTGGCAGGTGATTGGATTACCCAGCTGGGATTGATCATCCGATCACTTGCCATGCTTATTAGCAGCAGCCGGGCCGAGACACCAAGGTGGGAGTTTGAGTGAGCGAGCAAAGCAGAGATACACGAAAGAGCAAAAGACAGACACACTGGACTGAAAGGTCCTAACGATAGATTGCTGAAAAGCAAACCATACTGTTGAATGAGAATAAAAGACTTGATCCAACCTGAATACTGGGCTCTCATGCCAGAGTTTGTGGTGGTCAGGAGAACCTACTAGAGGGCAACCTCTACACACTATGACTCCAATGATAAGATATTCTACAGTATATCTATTTATTCAAGTTTTGACTCATTGGGTCTGCACACAAAAATGCAGCATACGAATCTAGCTCTTTGCTAACGCCTTCAACTAAACTGAACTCGAAGATCCTCCACCATCACTCAGATTTGGTGTTTGGAACTACTATGTTTTTTGTAATAAGGATGATCCTGATGGCTAGTTTGTTGTGGATAAAAGTGTAACGACAAGTCACAGGTGCCACACAAGAATACATCAGTGGAATTCTCAGGGCATTCAATCGATCGCGACTGGACTGTTCAGTTGGTCTTAGAAAGATGTAGTCCTACAAAATGAAATAATCTGAATACTAAAAGAATCTGGCCCTGTAGACTTATACAGGAAAGACCTTGTCATATCAGTCCTGGCTGCTTCCTAGTGTGACGTCATTAAAAAAAAACAGCTGCCTGTCTTTTATTATATAACATTTGTCTACACACAAAAATATTTTACTAATAGTGTTGGGAGGATGTTTTTACTCGAGGGACGTGATTGGGGCTTGTCGGGACGTGCTGCTACCGGACACCTGTCAAGACCCTAATTGGACTCTGAACACAGATGCAGGATTTCAGAAACAGATATAAATTCCGACAAGGGAAGGGGTCAAAACACAACTAACCTGAACCCTAAACTAACAAAAATATCAATAAACTCAAAATGCTCCGGCTGCGGAGGGAAAATAGGTGCTAAGAATACAATATGCAAAATACAACAAAAAGCGCTCCAACGGTGCCAATTCTCAGAAGCTAATCTTACCAGACAAAAAGTTTACAAAAAAATAATCTCCCGTGGGTCAAAAAAGAACAAAGCGTGGCAATGGCTGTAGACAAGAAACGCTGGAGGTACGCACAAGAATGTACGAAACACTGGCACAGGACAGAAGGAGGATGAGACATTTATACACATGAGGGAGAGTGACACAGGTGGACATAAACAGGCAATCAGGAAAGACGTCAGACCAGTGAAACAGGAAGAAGGGCAAGTGATCTGAAACAAGAGGGAGAGTCAGCATTTCAAAATGAAACAGGAAATGACAAAACAACATGAAACCAGACGAAACCCTGACCAGACTTCACCCAGGTGTGACAGAACCTCCCCCTTCTAGTGCCGACTCCTGACGGCCCAGGGACCTCAGGGTGGAGTCTATACAAATCCTGGATCAGAGAGGGATCATCAATGTTCCGTTGTGGTACCCACTGTCTTTCTTCGGGACCGTACCCCTCCCAATCCACCAAAAAATGTCTTCCTCAACCTCTGTTGTGAACCGCTAACAGTCTCTTGACCTGGTACAGAAGTCCTCGATCTGCCGCTTCCAGCGACGGGGAGGTTTGGTGGCTGGGACCATAGGGTTCTCTTTGGCCGGCTTGACTTGGCTAATGTGGAAGGTAGAATGGACACGCAGTGACCTGGGTAGACGCAGGCATACTGCTGCAGGACCGATGACCTTGGCGATGGGGAAGGGGCCGACGGATCTGGGCACCAACTTTTTGGATGGCACCTTGAGGTCCAGGTCTTTGGCAGCTAGCCATACTCGCTGTCCTGGCTGGTATTTAGGTGCTGGGCGGCGTTTCCGGTCGGCTGCTTTCTTGACCCGATCTCCTTGGCGAGCGAGCACTTGTCAGGCCGCAACCCAGATGTGACGGCATCGGCGCACCAGGGCGCGGGCGGAGGGAACGGAAACCTCTGGCTCTGAGTCAGGGAACACTGGTGGTTGGCAGCCGTAAAGACACTTGAAGGGGGAAAAGCCAGTGGCAGAGGTGGGCAAGGAGTTATAAGCGTATTCCACCCAGACCAGGTGGGAAGTTTCCAATTCTTGGTTGAGGCGCTCAGTCTGACCGTTTGCCTCTGGGTGGTATCCTGATGTCAGGCTGGCTGTAGCTCAAGGAACGCTGGAGGTACGCACAAGAAGACATACGAAACACTCTAGCACAGGACAGAAGGAGGACGAGACATTTATACACACGAGGGAGGGTGACACAGGTGGACACAACCAGGCAATCAGGAAAGACATCAGACCAGTGAAACAGGAGGAAGGGCAAGTGATCTGAAACAAGAGGGAGAGTCAGCAATTCAAAATAAAACACAAAATGACAAAACAACTTGAAACCAGACGAAACCCAGACCAGACTTCACCCAGGTGTGACAACAACGAGCTTTCCTCTGACTGAAATCCCGCCGTCGGCCCCGATGGGACTAATTGTTGGAAATTAGACACGGTGCGGGCCTCACCCCCGGAGATGTAGCTCACCTTGGCGCTGCACGCTAGAACCGAGGTCCTCACAAACTGAGGTGATAAATAAGATCTTTGTTTGTTGTCTTTATGGAAAGACTGTATTCCTTTCGTACGTACTTTTTAATTAACTTTGGAACATTTACATACAGGTGCTCAAGAACATCAATGTAAAGTCATTGACTCCTACTACATATTAGGGGTGTAACGTTTAATCGATATATTGATATATATTCCTTAGATTCAACTACATTGATTTGTGCTCAGCAAGTTTGCCTTCCCAAAGATAGGTATAGATTATTGGTGTAACAGTATTGTAGATGCCGCGGTATTTCGGTTTCAAAGTCTTCACAATAATGCCGCGAGTGTAGTTTATCTTCTGGCACTTTAGCATTGTCTGGATCTAAAAATAAACTTAATCTCCCAGACTCCTTTGCACAGTGCGGGACCACCAGGGTGGTAATGTGGAACGCCGTAAGCAGAAAGTGACGTGTGTTTGTACTGGTAGTAGAAAATAGTTTGTTTTTTTGGACATTTCTTTAACATTTTCCTGAAAAAATCTAATTTAAAATCCACCCATAAAACTGTTTAAGTTACGTTTTGCTAACAAACAGACAAACCCTGGCGAAAAACATAACTTATTTGGCAGATTGAAGAAAGTCTGCCTTCTGCAAAGCAAAGCGTAGCACTTTCGTCTTGAGCGTTTCAAAGCTTATATATCCAGCTGGTCACGTTGCACAGCCTGGAGTTTATCACCCCAAAAATTTTTAATGCTAGAAATACGAGTAAACTAAAAAGCTACTTGATAAAATCATCAATCCATTTTGTACCCCTTGTCTCTCTCTATGTCGCGGGGAGGCTGGAGCCTATCCAGCTGCACTCTGGCAGAAGGCAGGTGACACCCTGGACAAGTCCATCCATCCATCCATTTCCTACCGCTTATTCCCTTTGGGGTCGCAGGGGGCGCTGGTGCCTACTTCAGTTACAATCGGGCGGAAGGCGACTACACCCTGGACAAGTCACCACCTCATAAACTATCCCCTATAAAAGATTTTTGAAGCCAGCGAAGCCAAACATCAGTTTGTGAAGCATTTACATAATCAAAAGATATATTGTTAGTTAACTTTTGTAAGAAACAACATTTTCCGGACTGATATAGAAAATGTCCACTGCTTCTAATAATGTAAAAGTTGAAAAACACTAAGTGAACATTATTGTTTTACACTTATGACACTGGATGTTTACATTGTCCCGTTAAAGACATCAACTGTAAGTTTTTTTTTAATATTTTCTTGAAACATTAGATGTTCCTACACTTTTATTTGCACTTAAAAAAAGCATGTTTGTATGATTAGAACATTTGAGCATTAAGTTTGTGTTCAATTGGGGCGGCATTGCTCGGTTTGTAGAGTGGCCGTGCCAGCAACTTTAGGGTTCCAGGTTTGATCCCCGCTTCCGCCCTCCTAGTCACTGCCGTTGTGTCCGTGGGCAAGACACTTAATTTTCCCACCTGCTCCCAGTGCCACCCACACTGGTTTAAATGTAACTTAGACATTGGGCTTCGCTATGTAAAGCGCTTTGAGTCACTAGAAAAAAGCGCTATATAAATATAATTCACTCACTCACTTACTCCAATTACAGTAAGTTTGTTTATCAGAATTATTCCTGCCACTTAATTTTACACTCTGTAACATTTTTGGACATACACCACAATTATATTGTCGTGTTTGGAGGAAGAAGAATACTGAGTTGCATCCCAAGAACACCATACTTAATGAGAAGCATGGGGGTGGAAACATCATGCTTTGGGGCTATTTTTCTGCTAAGGGGACAGGACGATTGATCCGTGTTAAGGAAAGAATGAATGGGGCCATGTATATTGAGATTTTGAGCCAAAACCTCCTTCCATCAGTGAGAGCTTTGAATGGTTGACCAAATACTTATTTTCCACCATAATTTACAAATAAATTCTTTAAAATTCCTACAATGTGATTTTCACATTCTGTCTCTCACAGTTGAAGTGTACCTATGATGACAATTACAGACCTCTGTCATCATTTTAAGTGGGAGAACTTGCACAATCGGTGGCTGACTAAATACGTTTTTGCCCCACTGTAAATCGGTTGTTGAATTATGACAACAATAGTGGCTCCATGTCGATGAGCTGCTGAGCTGGGCTGACACCCCTAACAACAGCAGGATGGATGGAAACTGTGCAGGTATGTCTTTACATCTGCTTCTGAAGATGGAACTAAACCAGAACATCACTGTGACCAACCAATGTCAACGGCGTGTCCGAGTACGAGTCGCCTTTCTAGTTTCGGATGAGACGAGGTAGCATATCTACAGTATTTTCTTTTTGCTGTCTTCACAACAAAGCCAAAAAGCCTCAACCTTGTAGACCTTTTGATGCGAGAGGAAAAATACAAACACACTAAATCAGAATGTCCAAAGAATCCAAAACACTCAAGTCTTGTGAGATAACATCATGTGAACATCGCCCACTCTGCTGCTAAGACATGTGGCCCTACTTTATACTAAATTAGATTCACTTCATGTGCACAGCTGTTGATAAAAAGTAATCAAAAACAAAGTTCCTCTGAAAAGACAATGTCATTAGTAAATAACATTCTCCTCTGAAATTGAGTGCAGGTGCTTGTGAAAACACCACCTATCAACACGCGTACCCAACTTTAAATAATTACCCAGATTATGTCTTTGCAGCCCTTAAGCATGCATCAAATTAACTTTATTGTCCCGCAAAGATCCTTAGCACTGACTTGATGCATTGTTAGTTTTAGTGCCAAGTGAAAACAAAATCCAAACAACTGGTTGTTTTAGGCCATGTCTACACTAAGTCGCTCAACCCCTTAAACGAATAGTTATTTTGCCTAAGCCCCGTTTCAGCCACACTAAACAAGCGTTTAAGGTCCCCCTCCTCGGACAAATTTTTACACGGGTAAGTCAGCAGTGTATTTCTTGCATCTCTGGCACTTAGCTTTGTATGGACTCATTGATCCTTTACAATGTGAGTTCGGAGAGGAATTGATGCCAGAAAGACCGCCCCCACACAGGAAGTGACGCTAGAAAGACCGCGCCACAGCGAGGTTCATGACAACCGAAGCTATAAAGATGAAGGCGAGTCATCCATGCCCGTGTTTCTCCTTCTTCTACATATACAGACGCTTGTGGAAATCACACAGGATTACCTTAAGTGAGGAAAACATGCAATTGCAGCTATTTCGGATACAACACTTCTCAGATAGCAAGAGAACTTTTTGCATCTATGAGTCTATTTACCGAAAAATGTTGTCCCTTCCTCCCGTTGATGTGATACAGGCACTGTGTGACTAACAATATTGCTTCATGGATGTGACTGTGAAAGGGCCAGGCAGAGTGCCTGATGCCTGCATCTTCGCTAACTCAGCCATTAGCGCGCAGCTGAAACATTGTGTCCCAAACAACTGCTGGAAGATGAAGATCTGGTCCCTTTTTTATTTTGGGTGACGCAGCTTATCCCCTGACGCCATATCTAACGAAAGAATACCCCAACGGCGGAATCAACCCACAAAAATGGTTTTATATATATAAATATATTTATAAATAATATATATTAAGATCCTGGGATTAATTGTTGTAAAATTAAAATTCATTATCGCATTGTCCACTTTCTCATCATGATTAAAGGTTGGATTAATGTATGACGACTCAGGTGTGATCCACTACAATAGGGCCCCACAGCACAATGGATTCTATTTCATTAAAATACCACAACGCAAGATATTGTTCAAAATAGGGCTGGGCGATATGGCCTTTTTTTTTTTAAATCTCTATATTTTTAGGCCATATCGCGATATACGATATATATTACGATATTTGGCCTTGGCCTTGAATGAACATATATGTGTATACATTAAAACTGTCACGATCCGCTATGCGGATCGTTTATTGTATTGTCATTCGGACTTGTATTCTCGTTGCCACATTTCGCTCTTGTCGTTGCTATCGTGTCATGTCGTTTTGTTACAGCTACTACCTGTCGTGCTACATTTTGTCCTGGTCGTCGTAGCGGTAAGCTGTTTCTGTTAGCATTAGTTATTTCCAGTTTTTCTGTTTGTTTTCCACTAGCTTCTATGCTAAAGTTCCTTTTTGTTTTTCTAGCTCTCAGTGCTAGCTCCCTTAGTTTGTTATTCTGCCCACGTGCGTGCTTTTTGTTTGTTCTTGTTCTATTTTTTATATTAAATCATGTCTTCATATCCAATGCCTGCCTCCATCTCTGCATCTTGGGGTTCATCACCAACTAACTGTGACAAAAACATTCTTCTTCATACTGCATTCATATATGCTATTTTTAAACTTTCATGCAGAGAGGGAAATCACAACTAAGTCCATCCATCCATCTATTTTCTACCGCTTATTCCCTTTTGGGGTCGCGGGGGGCAACTAAGTCAATTGACCAAAAGTGTATTTATTAAAGTTATTAAGCAATGGCACAAACATTCAAGTCATTTCCAAAACATAAAGTGCAAGATTGTCAGAGACATATTAAGTGTCAAATAAAAATGAGCTGCATAATAGGAAATCAAATAGTATTTGTCCTTCACTATGTGGTATGTTACTAAAGTTATGAAATTCTCTTCATTTTCTAGTGAGTGACTTTTCAAATGATGCTACAAATTAATAATAATAAGAAAAATGGATTCGATTTATATCGCGCTATTCTATTGTTAGATACTCAAAGCGCTCACAGAGAAGTGGGAACCCATCATTCATTCACACCTCTCGGTGGTAAGCTACATCTATAGCCACAGCTGCCCTGGGGGAGACTCACGGAAGCGTGGCTGCCAGTTTGTGCCGACGGCCCCTCCGACCACCACCTATCATTCATTCATCATTCATTCATTAGTGTGAGCGGCACCGGGGGAAAGGGTGAAGTGTCCTGCCCAAGGACACAACGGCAGCGAATTTGATGTCAATAGGTGGGAAGCGAACCTGCAACCCTCAGGTTTCTGGCACGGCTGCTCTACCCACTAGGCCATGCCGCATAGCAGTAATGCTACTTTTTATAGCAACGCTTTTGCCCCACATTTGACAAATTACGGTTGTCTGTTCGACATATTCCCACTGGAAGCCAAACCACCGCCAGACGATGGACCCCCTGCTGTTTTTATTGGGAATTAAGTCTTCCTTCATTTGTTACCAGATCCGCACCTTTTTTCTCTCGTATTCCCAATCGTAAGGCTAAGTTAGCAGCTAACGTAGCCCAGCCTGCTACCTCTCTGCTGATTATTAGAACATCCACAATACTAGGAAGAAGTGCATATAATCATAATTGGCGCAGTGGACGAGTGGCCGTGCGCAACCCGAGGGTCCCTGGTTCAAACCCCACCTAGTACCAACCTCGTCACGTCCGTTGTGTCCTGAGCAAGACACTTCACCCTTGCTCCTGATGGGTGCTGGTTAGAGCCTTGCATGGCAGCTCCCTCCATCAGTGTGTGAATGTGTGTGTGAATGGGTAAATGTGGAAGTATTGTCAAAGCGCTTTGAGTACCTTGAAGGTAGAAAAGCGCTATACAAGTACAACCCTTTTATTTATTTATCATTTACATTATTTAGCACTTTTAATTTGATTTATCAAAACTTAATTTGTTCTATGTCAGCTGTTTTGGCGTCTATATTTATTACATCTACAAAAGACGTGCAGACTGACTCAGTTATGAAATTTCTGTGAGCAATATAATTTCATAGTTTTTATAGCTTCTGGATGTCTTAAGGGGCTGATTAAAACAAATTCAATGCATTCATTTTGGTGTCTGTTTGTGTTTTTCTTTTTTAATGAGGTTTGTTTTTTCAATTAGGAAATATTTTATAATGAAATAATAAATCTCTCGCAATAAGCTTTTTATTTCATTTGGATCATTCAAGACGGATGAATGGGTTGCAGTGTTGTGATTGTCCACCGCCCCCCCACATAGCGCATTGTCAGTAGGGCTGGGCGATATTACCCTTTTTTAATACCTCTATAATTTTAGGCCATGTCGCGATACAAAATATATATCTCGATATTTTGCTTTAGCCTTGAATTAACACTTGATGCATGTAATCACACAAGTATGATGATTCTATGTATGTACATTAAAACATTTTTGTTCATTATGGATTAATATATGCTCATTTTAAACTTTCATGCTTTCATGTTTTTGTCAATTGACAAAAACTGTCTCATTAAACAGTTATTAAGCAGTGGTACAAACATTCATGTCATTTCAAAACAGAATGTGCAAGATTGTCAGAGACATTTTAAAACAAGCTATGAGTGCACTTTGGTGCATGATTTCATTAAGATTACATATTAAAACAACACTAAAATTAAAGTGCACTTTTTGTACAGAACACCATGACAATAGTTTAAAACAAATAAAGTGCACTTTTGTGCATGATGTCACACAAGATATCTTAATAACTGTCAAATAAAAATGATCTGCATAATAGGAAATCAAATCGCTATGTGGTTGGTTACTGCGGACGTTATCTCCTTATGTTGTTCACTATTTTTTTCATACGGTGTTGATGTGGAATTGGTTGCCTCTGCATTTTGTTGGTGTGGCACCGAATGGAGATGTTGACTTGCGGAGTAATCACTCTTCATTCTCTCACTGGTGACTTTTCAAATGATGCTACATATTAGCAGTAATGCTACTTTTTGTAGCAATGCTTTTGCCCCACACTTGACAAATTACGGTTGTATGTTCGACATATTTCCACTTGAAGCCAAACCACCGCCAGACGATGGACCCCCTGCTGTTTTTTGGGGGGAATTAATTATTCCTTCATGTTACCAGATTTGCACTTTCTTTCTCTCGTATTACCACTCACACCACAGCTAACATCACCCATGCTGCTACCTCTCTGCTCCGCGAGGGCGTATATGTGTGTGACGTATGTACGAAGGTGCACTTGTAGGGTATCTGCAGGTTTCAGCAAGTCAAATTTAAGGGTTTTTAAGACCTTTTTAATGCCACCTTGAATTAAATCTAAGACCGAAAAAAATAATAAAAAATCTATAAATATAAGCAATGGTTGGGGATCCCACTGTACTACAACCTCAATGACAATCAGTCAAGTTTACTTTTTGTATGTTTATTAATAAACAAACTGATAAGCACCACTCTGCCAAACAGCTTATCAAAAATCTTGAGAGATCCAAAAACTTTGACATCCAAAACAAACAAACCAACACCAATGCCAGTAAAAACATAATAACCGAGGTGAGGGTAAAAATAAATTACATTTGGTCAATAATAGTGCAAAACAGTATTATAACATCAACAACAAAACACTGAACACACACTCAAATGAGCCTCAGTTGAGCTTCAGCTGGCTGTTCTCATTCACGAGTTCTGCCTCTATTTTTTTCAGCTCACTAATTTTTTCTTTCTATCTCTTGAAGAGATACAAAGAAAAAACGAGTGAGCTGAAATCACTCACTTTTACTCAAAGACGTGCTGTAACTTTTACTCAAAGACGTGCCCCGAAAAAAAAAAAAAAAAAAATGGCCCGACAATTTAAGACCCTTGAGTACTGAGTTTAAGACCATTTTAGGAATTTCTAATAAATGTAATACTTTTTAAGGCCTTAATTTTAGATACATGAATTTAAGACTTTTTAAGGATCCGCGGATACCATGACTTGATGTCTGTGAGAAGGAGAGACAAGAAAGAGTGGGAAGAGCCTGTAGTGTAATGCCAGCAGCTAAAAGCAACTGGGTAAGAACGTATACGCCAATATCATGATATAGTTATTTTCTATATCGCACAGAGACAAACCCGCGATATATCGAGTATATCGATATATCGCCCAGCCCTAATTGTCAGTGTGCTAGAAATAGTTTGTTTTCTATGTAACGATACTAAATTGCAGAATATGTGTTATATATTATAAATGTCAGCTGCTTTTTCAACATTGCAAAACCCCACAGGTAATAGCATTAAAAACATTTTTCCAATGGCACAAAATGCCTGTAGTACATGCAAAAACCTCATTTCATATGGCAGTATGCACCAGTTATCAATCAGAAAAACTGTGTTACACAGTAACGGTGTTATATAATAATGGTGTTACATAATACTGGCGTTACTAACACTGTTAGTATTTTTTAATAAGGGGTGATCTAATTAATTGCTATTTTGTACTTTACAATGCCTTTTGATGTAACGCGGCACACGACTTTTGATGCAAACAAGACAACTTTAGAATCCCAGCGAGTTCACTACAGGAAGTAGCTCTCTACTCGTGCAAGGTATTGTAATCATTTTGCAATAGCCCGTTAATGGACGAGGAGTTGACGCACGTTCAATCTCTTAATTCACTATCAGTAAAAGAAATATAATATTCCACAGGTGCAGGAGTCAACAATCTCCTTCCAATCCGCAGAATACCAATGCTGGGTTAAAACAGCCAATGAGCACACCCTCCTTGAAGTCACACTTGACTTTCCAACAGACACCACCTTTTGAAGGCACACAATCTTGCACTCTTCTCTCATTAAACCTCTCAACTGCATGCACCAGATACATGAAAGCGGTGTAGCTCGGTTGGTAGAGCGTCCGTGCCAGCAACTTGAGAGTTCTATGTTTGATCCCCGCTATAAAGCGCTATATAAATATAGTTAACTTTAAAAAAATATATAAAAAAATTACGCATTAATTACTTTCCCTTGTAATTAATTAAATAATTAATGTGTATCCCGAAAGGGAATAAGCGGTAGAAAATGGATGCATGGATGGATGTTAGTACTTCAATTACATTTTTGGAAAAGTAACAAACTAATTACTTTTTAAAACTATTTTCCTAACACTGCTTATAGTACACACAATTGTAAACACAATTGAATGTTATAGTTTGCACACACTGTTTAGCGCGTGGTATTCGGATCTTAGTAGGTCAGTCCCTTGGTCTTTCTGGTAAAATATATAAACAGACAAAGAGAGCAGTTTTTTTTTAAGGCTGGATCATTGTTTGTTGCTGCCTGAACAAGTTTGGACCTTTTTGTGCACTTCCTAGCTGCACTTGCTCTCATTAAATGTATTTTTACTGGCAGTTTGCCTCAGCATATTGGGGCCACGCTTTAAACTTGGCATGGGCCAACCTGACAAATAGTTTGACAATAGATTATAGAACTCAAAATGTTATATAACAAGAAACTTAAACATGATAGCACATTTTTATTAAGCTTACAAATTTGGAATATGCTAGTGTTGTTTAATCAAATGTTGTATTAAATTCACTGTATTTAATATTTTTTGGACAAAATACAGTTATGTTTGTCCTCAAAATTATACAGACAATACCCTATAATGACAATGTGAAAGTTTTTTAAAAAATGTTTGCAAATGTATTTCAAATAAAATATCACAGGTAAACCCGCGACACCAAAGGGAATAAGCGATAGAAAATGGATGGATGGATGGATCAAATGTACATGAGTATTCACAGCCTTTTCTCAATATGTTGTTGATGCACCTATAGCAGCAATTACAGACTCAAGTCTTTTTGAATAAGATGCCACAAGCTTGGCACACCTATCTTTGGCCAGTTTCACACATTCTTCTTTACTACACCTCTCAAGCTCTAACAGGTTGGATGAGAAGCATGAGTTTTCAACCAGGATGTCTCTGTATGCTGCAGCATTCATCTTTCCCTCTATCTTGACTATTCTCCCAGTTCCTGCCGCTGAAAAACATCCCCACAGCATGATGCTGGCACCACCGTGATTTACTGCAGGGATGGTATTGGCCTGGTGATGAGCGATGCCTGGTTTCCTCCAGACATGATGCCTGGAATTCACGACAAAGAGTTTAATCTTTGTCTCATCAGACCAGAGAATTTTGCTTCTAATATTCTGAGAGTCTTGAAGGTGCATTTTGACAAACCATTTTTCTGAGAAATGGCTTCCGTCTGGCTCCTACACCATACAGGCCTGATTGGTGATTTGGTGTAAAGATGGTTGTCCTTCTAGAAGGTTCTCCTCTCGCCAAAGAGGAATGCTGTACTTCTGTCAGAGTGATCATCGGGTTCTTGGTCACCTCTCTGACTATACGAAAATGAATGCAGCAAGGTATAGACACTTCCTGGATTAAAACCAATACTTCCAATCCTATCTGATAGAGCTTTTGACATGCTGCAAAGAGGAATGGGCAAAACTGCCCAAAGATATTCAAAAGGACTTGATGCTGTAATTTTTGCCAAAGCTGCTTCAACAAAGTACTGAGCAAAGGCTGTGAAGACTTATGAACATGTGATTTTGTTTTTGTTTTTGTTTTTAATACATTTGGAAACAGAAATAAAAAAAACTTTTCACAATGTAATTATAGGGTATAATGTGTAACATTTTGAGGACAAAAATGGATTCAACCAATTTTGGAATAAGGCTGTAACATAACAGAATGCTGAAAAAGTGAAGCGCTTTGAATACATTCCAGATGCACGGTATTGTGGCTAGTTCACAATAACTAAAGAAAAGCAAAAACTACTATTAGATCCCATTTAAATCATTTGGGTTTTGCCCGCAAAGCCTTTATGTATCCAGCGACTTACTCTCTGAGTTTGCAAATAAATAGATATGATCAAAATAGTATCAATCTCACTGCGATTCCCGAACCATTTTGAGAGTTATTGAGGAAGCCAGTCACTTGATCCCTTCCTTATCAACAACAGTCCTAATCAAGCAGATTTTGTGAGAGTCAACAACTGTTACTTATGGAAAAATAATGATCCAGAACATTATATTTTTGAGCCTGAACACAAAGAGGATGAGCAATACGTTTTAGAAGCCGATTGCTAAACGGCTGTTCAATCAATCTAAAAATCAATCAATCAATCAATCAATGTTTATTTATATAGCCCTAAATCACAAGTGCCTCAAAGGGGCTGCACAAACCACGACATCCTCGGTAGGGCCCACATAAGGGCAAGGAAAAACTCACCCCAGTGGGACGTCAACAATGATGACAATGAGAAACCTTGGAGAGGACCGCATATGTGTACACATCCCCCCCTCCCTAGGGGACCGAAAGCAATGGATGTCGAGCAGATCTAACATGATATTGTGAAAGTCCAATCCATAGTGGATCATTTTTGTTAGGTACTAAACATACAGATTAACCATAATAAACCATAATAAAACAAAAACTTACTGTAATACTGGGATGGCGACCGATGGGAACCTCACATAATTCAGTTCAGATGAAGGTTCAATCCTCAAAAAAGGTAATAAAAAAAAAATTCCTGCACGAAGCATGTTTTGGGATCTTTTTCACCATCTCGGGGACGTAAAAGTCGATTAGCCTGCCGTACCATGGCCACATTTCTTTATTACCAGGTGAGATGCATTAATTATTATCTAGAATTTACTTTTAGGAGGTTTGAGACGAAGCAGGGGCAGCCGTCGGCTCAGTGTGTCAACAATAGCAGCGTAAGCTAACATTAGCTCACTGTGTTCACAATGTGATCACAATTCACTCAGTATGCTTCTAAAAAAAGTATGTCTGCGTTGGCGCTTATAATAACAATATCACTTGTACAACTTTTTCTTTTCGATCTATGAATGTACAACTGTTTGTTTGCTTTGTTGACCATTGACCGAAGAACAATAAACTTGAAACTTATATTTGGTTCATTTTCAGGTCACGACATGTAAATGGAGTATTGTTGGCCCTCTTTGGATGTTTTTAGAGAAGGTATAATGAGCGCAACAGTGAACCCTCGATCTGTTGACTCCATTGTTGGCTATATTTATTTACAATTTTGAATGCATAAAAAGGCCAAGAATATGTGTTCTTGCCTTACATAAGATTGTGAATGACAAACACCACATCTCGTTCCAATTTTTGCGTATTTCCAGGAAGACTGATCTGATGCTACGGTTGCAGTGCAGAAACGTTACTCCGGCGATGTCAATCTCTGAAAATAGCCGAATATTCAAAATGGCTGACTGAATTTGTGGCATTTTGTGATGTTTAGACAGTATTTTCACATACTTTGCGGATTGTAAATACAATTGGATATGCTGTATTGGATACAATGAAACACAAATAAGCATAAAAAATCAACTTGTTTACCGATTCTCATACTTGCTAACCCTCCTGATTTTCCCGGGAGACTCCCGAATTTCAGTGCCCCTCCCAAAAATCTGCCGGGGCAACCATTCTCCCGATTTCCAACAATATTGGGAGCATGCCTTAAATGCACTGCCTTTAGCGTCTTCTCTCACCTGAAACCTTCACCCCTGAACAGCCGCATACTGTCCAGGCGTCCGCTTTTCCTCCATATAAACATCCTGCCAGCCCAGTCACATAATATTGTAGCGCTGGACGGGTTTAACAATGGTCTTTACTTGAAGATGTCAAGAAATGCTGACACTTTGTATGACCTTTTAACTGATTTAATGATAATGTTAATTTAAAGTGCGCACGCACGCGTGAATGCCATGCATACTTGGTCAAAAGCCATACAGGTCACACTGAGTGTGGCCATAACACTGTTACTAATATGCGCCACACTGTCAACCAACACCAAACAAAAATGACAAACACATTTTGGGAGAATATCCGCACCGTAACACAACATAAACACAACAGAACAAATACCCAGAACCCCTTGCACCACTAACTTTTCCGGAATGCTACAATAACACCTACGGCTTTTGGAGCTCAGTGCACAAATGCACACACAACAAGGAGACGAAGCAAAAGAACCAAAAAGAGACATGGCGACGACGAGAAAGAAGAAGAAATACGCTTGCAAGTTCCAAAATGATTGGAAAAAAGACTTTAATTTCATCCAGGAGAGCTCGAACGGGAAGGGGTATGCTGCCTGCACCTCAACCCCAGCCCCGCAACCACGCCCCCAACACCCCCATCTTGCGAATTCAGAGGTCTTAAGGTTGGCAAGTATGCTGATTCTACTGGTACTTTAAGTGTTGTTTGGATACTTTTGAACACATTTTAAAGAATTTAATTGTAAATTATGGTGGAAAATAAGTATTTGGTCAACCATTCAAAGCTCTCAGTGATGGAATGAGGTTTTGGCACAAAATCTAAAGATACATGGCCCCATTCATTCTTTCCTTAATTAGGATCAATTGTCCTGTCCCCTTAACAGAAAAACAGCCTCAAAGCATGATGTTTCCACCCCCATGGTTCACAGTAGGTATGGTGTTCTTGGGATGCAAGTCAGTATTCTTCTTCCTCCAAACGTGACGAGTTGAGTTTATACCAAAAAGATCTATTTTGGTTTCATCTGACCACATGACATTCTCCCAATCCTCTGCTGTATCATCCATGTATCCATTTTGGTATAAACTCAACTCGTTGTGTTTGGAGGAAGAAGAATACTGAGTTGCATCCCAAGAACACCATACCTACTGTGAAGCATGGGGGTGGAAACATCATGCTTTGGGGCTGTTTTTCTGCTAAGGGGACGGGATGATTGATCCGTGTTAAGGAAAGAATGAATGGGCCCATTTATCGTGAGATTTTGAGCCAAAACCTCGTTCCATCAATGAGAGCTTTGAATGGTTGACCAAATACTTATTTTCCACCATAATTTACAAATAAATTCTTTAAAATTCCTACAATGTGAATTCCTGGATTTTTTTTCACATTCTGTCTCTCCCAGTTGAAGTGTACCTATGATGAAAATTACAGACCTCTGTCATCATTTTAAGTGGGGGAACTTGCACAATCGGTGGCTGACTAAATACTTTTTTGCCCCACTGTAACTGCAAGGAAAATAAGTGTTGTATGTTTGCCCCTTCAAAAACAATGCGTTTTAAAACAAGCTCAAAAGCAACCTTGATAAAGTACAGCCACAAACAACAAAATTGAGTGAAGAAAATCAACACTGCAGACAAGACTGTGACAATATGAGTGAATTTGAAAGTGTAGACCTCAAGTGTTCCTCCCAGCTGCTCTGTTCTTAATGATCAGAATGTCAAAAGGTCCTTAAAGTCCACAGCTTTTACTCCACACCACTGCCAGCTCATGCTTTGGCCGAGTAGGCGACCAAGCGCTTTCATCTGCAACATACAAAAGACTCACAGCCAGCCACTTAAGAGTTGGATCAAGCGCTATGCAGTGTAAAGAAAAAAGAGAAAGAAGGGGAGTTGTGAGATACAGTAAGAGACTCCATTTACAAATGAGCCGCGCACATGTAATGGAGATTTCTGCAGCACTGGAAATAGTTGAACTTAATAGCTTAACTCCGACAATATGCATGATTATGGCGCACGTTTAAGTGTTCCTCAGTAACACGTAGGGCAATTACTGGATTAGTGTTGACCAGAGGTGCTGAGAGCTGCACAAAGTATTCCCATAAACAAGCCCACTTCCTGTAAATGGTCGTGATTGAACAAAGCTGGTGACGGCCTCCTCACGCCAACATGACCACCGGACGCATCAAAGACTTATACAAGGGAAATTTAAATAAAAGAGGATGTTAGTATGGGTCGCAGAATTATTAAGGAATATTATGGATGTCCCAATCAACATTTTTGGGCTCCAATCATGATCCATTTTTTGTCCCCAGATCTGATTTTGAGTCCTGATCCCATACTGTCATGACCCTCTTTGACAGTTTAGGACTCACTTTTATCTTCCTCTGCTTGGTGTTATTTCTGGTCCAGCACTTTTGATTTCTTGTTTCCGCTTCTTGCTTCCTGCCCCTTCATCTCAGGCCTAAGCACTGCCTCAATCACCTGTCCCTGGTTGCCAATCAGGACAAGGCTGGATCATTTTTTGTTGCTACCTGAACATGTGCAGACATTTTGGTGCACTCATTACTGCAGCTAGGAAGTCCGCAAAATGTAAGTAATTGTCTCTGCATCCTGGGGTCACGCTTCAAGCTTAGTTGTGCCAACCTGACCAAAGCTTTGACAATAGATCAGGTATCCTCCAACTGCGGTACCTCGCTCCATCTAGTGGGACGCCAAAGAATCACTTGATTTAGATACAGTGTTTTATTGTCCTATATTCAAACACAGTTAGTATGTGTCCATGCACTAAATTACTCCGATTTCTCAAATAGTTCGGATCTAAATAAGCCTCCTACAACCTACGGAAACACCTTAATCAGACCGTGTTAGGTTCTTGAAAAGTTGGACTCACACCTGGATTATGCGATTGAAAACCAGATCTCTCCAGGGTGGTGTGTCCTGCCATAGGGGACCCCTTGTATCTCGCATGCGTTAGTCTCAATGTGCGGGTTACAACCCGGAAGCAGACACCATTCATTAAAAACACAGCGAAAGTTGTAATTAAGAGGAGAATGTTCATTTGCTTCACAAATTAAATAAGCAGAACATTTTGAAGTGCATCGATGGGAGAAAAAACGGAGATACATTTAAGAAGGTAGCTGAAGAAATGTAAAGTTCAGACTCTACAACAAAATGCAAATGAGATAAACGAGAATAAAGAAGGTGTATTAAAGGCGAATAATAAAGTGTACACAAGTTTGTTCACGCTGAATTTGTGCACACCAAACTAATTAACAAAAAGTCTGCATTGCACACAAATGGCAAGCTTGTACAGAACAATAGCAACCATTGTCTGGAACAGTATCGGCACAAACAATCTTTTCGTTTGGATTTAAGACTTTTTTCCATCAATTCGCAGAGTCTTCTGAATGAAATCCGAGACATTCGACAGAGTTGTTTCCATGATTCTCCCTTCAAAAAAAAAAAAAAATCTCCCACCGGTCTTTTTTTGCTTCGGACCTGCAGCCGCTCCGATACATTCTTTGTAGCAGTGTCTTGTTTGTAGCGCAATCTAAGATAATTTCTAGATGGTGTCTGCTATGTAACATCAGCGCAGCCATTAGAGCAGATCTAGGCAAATTAAGGGCCGAAGGCCGCATCCGTTGAGCTTTTCAATCTGGCCCGCCGGACATTCCCAAATAATTGTTTTAGATGTTTAAGATGGAAAGTGTAGCTGCCATTATGATGTGCAGTGATGTTTTCTAATGACCGGAAGTCTTCAACGATACTAAGTCTTTCAATGCTTGGGATCTGCATCATATAGTAGGTACTATGGTCATCTAATTAGTTACTATGGTCATCTAATTACTTACTATGGTCACTATGAGATATCTCAGATTGTAGGTGGGGTTTTTTTCACTATGTTTGTTCCATTTTGGTTGTGTTTCGGTTGATTGTAAAATATGTTGTCAATATTCAGTGTGTTATCATTCATGGTTAAAGGCCTATTGAAACCCACTACCATGAAGTCTGATAGTTTATATATCAACGATGAAATATTAACATCGCAACACATGCCAATACGGCCGGTTTAGTTTACTAAATTACAATTTTTAATTTCCCGCGGAGTTTCTTGTTGAAAATGTCGCGGAATGATGACGCGTGCGCGTGACGTCTCGGGTTGGAGGGGACATATTAGCCCAGCACCACTTGCGGCTAAAAGTCGTCTCTTTTCATCGCAGAATTACACAGTAATTTGGACATCTGTGTTGCTGAATCTTTTGCAATTTGTTCAATTAATAATGGAGACTATAAAGAACAATGCTGTTGGTGAAAAGCGGTGGATTGCAGCTGTCTTTAGCAACCGAGACACAGCCTGTGTTTCTTTGTTTGTTGTGAAGCTTTAACACAGAGCGGTCAAGCGAACATGTTTTCTACGTCAACCAGCATGTTTTTGGATGGGAAAATTGTGATATTAAGTCGGCTCCTACCGGAGACTTTAGTGGATTATGGAACTTCTTCCTGCAGCTCAAAAAGGCAGCTGTTATCTTGGCTCCTCCATCGGCTTCACCGCAGCCATCCGACTGTCAGGTATGACTTTACAATCTCACTAAAACACTATTAAAACAATAAACAGATAAGGGATCTTCCAGAATTATCCTAGTAAATGTGTCTAATTACATCTGAAACGGTCCCACTGCCGCCGCCTGGAGCCGTCGCTTTTTTTTTTTTTGTGCTTCACTCTAACTTTCCTTATCCACAAATCTTTCATCCTCGCTCAAATTAATGGGGAAATTGTCGCTTTCTCGGTCCGAATAGCTCTTGCTGCTGGAGGCTCCCATTATAAACAATGTGAGGATGTGAGGAGCCCTACAACCAGTGACGTCACGCGCACATCGTCTGCTACTTCCGGTAAAGGCAAGGCTTTTTTATTAGCAACCAAAAGTTGCGAACTTTATCGTCGATGTTCTCTACTAAATCCTTCCAGCAAAAATATTGCAATATCGCAAAATGATCAAGTATGACACATAGAATGGACCTGCTATCCCCGTTTAAATAAGAAAATCTCATTTCAGTAGGCCTTTAATATTGTAAATCCCACATTCTTTATTTTCATGTACATTCTGGGTGTCTCATTCAGTAAAAAAAAATTCAAATTCCATTCCGTTTTTTTAGGCGATCTTTCATAACATTTTTAGCTTTCAATCATTATTGTGAGGTGTTGTATTAGTGTTCCTAAAAATAAATATACCGGCCCCCAGACACTTTTTTATCTAAATCTGGCCCCCGGAGTAAAATAATTGCCCAGGCCTGCATTAGAGACATAAGATTTTGTAATCCGTGCCAATATTACAGCTACAGCACAATTGCAAAAGCCACAACCAATACAAACATCACAATAATAATATAAAGCCACAACATAACTTTAAGCCACAAAAGACGCAACTGACACAACGGAAGTGACAGCAGAGAACAGATACAAATAAGATGTGAATACATTGGCCGTTAATTGTTGTTTACTTGCTTGTTTGCAGCCATAATTCATTTATACCTAATTCCCTTACAAGAACAGGGGGTTAGCACTTAGAGCAGTGGGTAGTGCTTGTGCCTCGCAAGACCTGAGTTTGAGTCCCAAGCTCGGGGTCTTTTTGTGTGGAGCTTGCATGTTCTCCCCATGACTAGTGCATAGGTTCCCACCGGGTACTCCGGCTTCCTCCCACCTCCAAAGACATGCACCTGGGGATAGGTTGATTGGCAACACTAAATGGTCCCTAGTGAGAGTGTGAATGTTGTCTATCTGTGTTGGCCCTGCGATGAGTTGGCGACTTGTCCGGGGTGTACACCGCCTTCCGCCCGAGTGTAGAACCTCCCGTGACCCCGAAAGGGTCACGGGGGGTTCTACAAAGGGTCAGACTGATACATAACACAGGACCCCGAGAACACACTAATGGATTATTTATAAAAACATTCGATTTAAAACTACCAGATCTCATCCAACTCAAGACTGCCCAAATGATTTATAAAGCAAGTAAACATTTACTTCCAACAGGGTTACAGAGAAGATTTTTACAAAGAGAAGGGAATTATAATTTAAGAGGAGAACTACTTTTTAAGATCCAATATTGTAGAACAACGCAGAAACGAATGAGTATAACAATAGCAGGGGTTAAAATAGGGAACTGTTTAAAGGATGAAATAAAACACAGCACCAACATAAACCAGTTTAAAAAGCTTTTTAAATCATTTACCATTAGTAAATATAAGAAAGAAGAGCAAACATTGTTTTAGAAAGACAATAATATATAATATGTATATAAATACAATTTATGATTTCATAATTATACATATAGGTTATATTAAAATGTATATATTACCACTTTATATGGAATTTAAATGAATTGTGTATATATATAATATATATATATATATATATATATATATATATATATATATATATGTGTGTGTGTATATATATATATATAAGTGTACAAATGTATATGTTTGATTTAAATGTTAAACTGTGTATATGAGACGTGTGCTACATATATGTTGCTTATATATTGTTTAAAAAAAAAAAGTAATATAAGTGAAGCATGTTTTAGATTTTATATATTTTGAACCTTGTTCTTGTTGTGATGGGGTAGGTTTATATAAGCGTTGCTTCAACCTACACCCTTTCGGCTCAATCATTGCACAAATGAGTGTTTTTTTTGTTTTGTTTTTCTTTTCTTGTTGTTGTTCTTTGATTTATGTGAAGATTGCCGAAAGGAACAAGCAGTAGAAAATGGATGGATGGATGTGTGGAAATAACAGGAATATAGGGAACTTCACCCGCAGTGTCCAGTATACAGTTTATATTTCCCAGTCACAACGCATGATTTTTTTTTCTAAAAAGTTACTTAATCGATTTCAAGTCACTGATTCTTTTCAAATCGAATTGTTCTAAAAAAAAATTTAATCGGCCCTAATTTGTATCGGCAACAACTGAATCGAATCATTGTTCAAATGAAACGACAAACACACTTATTTAAAATACAGGAATCAGCAATTATTAACAAAAAAATTCCGTTACAGTCAGCCTGCCGTATATGTTTTTACTGTATACTGTATACATAGCCTCAGATGAAGTATGAGGCTGTATTTACAGCTCAGGATGGATCACTCCGGATAATGTAGAGGCATGAGCAGCAAACATAATGCTGGGAAATTTTGGCACAAAGCAATGCTCATGTGCACTGACTGCAGTAAACAATTATGGACACTTGCACTTCTTTGCCACTCTGTGACTAAATGCAATGAGACAAGCTGCCGTGCACACGCATAACATGTTTGGATGCAAAGTTTGCAGTGCCACTATAGAAGGGGAAGCCACATGTGTAGATCAGCACAGTGTTGTTCAACCTTTTCTCAGCCAAGGAACATTTCTTCTAATTGAAAAAAATCTGAGGCACACCACCAGCAGAAAACATAAATAAAATGAATACATTGACAATAAAAAGTCGTTCTCGCAATTGTTGGATATAAAATCAAACCATAACCAAGCATGCATCACTATAGGTCTTGTCTCAAAGTAGGTGTACTGCCAAGATCTGTCACAACTCGATGTAGCTTATTTGGAGTTTTTTGGTGTTTTTCTGTGTAGTGTTTTAGTTCTTGTCTTGCGCTCCCATTTTGGTGGCTTTTCCTGTTCTGTTGGTATTTTCCTGTAGCAGTTTCATGTCTTCCTTGAATGCTATTCCCCGCTCCTGCTTTGTTTTCGCAATCAAGACTATTTAAGTCGTGCGGACGCTTTCCTTCTTCGTAGGGACATTGTTGATTGTCAATGTCATGTACGGATGTACTTTGTGGACGCCATCTGCTCCACACGCTGTAAGTCTTTGCGGTCGTCCAGCATTCTGTTTTTGTTTACTTTGCAGCCAGTTCAGTTTTTAGTTTTGTTTTTCTTCACTCGCCTTTTGTTTATTTTTGGTTTAAGTGTTAGATACCTTTTTACCTACACGCTGCCTCCTGCATATTGTGATCACGACAAACCATGTAAACGACATCTACAAAGCAATTAGCTACCTGCTGCCACCTACTGATATGGAAGAGTATTACATGGTTACTCTGCCGAGCTCTAGACTGCAAAGACGCTCAACAAGGGCACATTTGGGCATTATAATTACTGGTTTGCAAAAAATATTTTTAACCCAATTGAGTGAAATGACAATCTCAGATGGTACACCAGACTGTATCTCACGGTACACTAGTGCAGTGGTTCTCAACCTTTTTTCAGTGATTTTTTTTTTAATTCAAGTACTCCCTAATCAGAGCAAAGCATTTTTGGTTGATAAAATGAGATAAAGAAGTAAAATACAGAACTTTTTCATCAGTTTCTGATTTATTAAATTAAAATATTGCTCATTTGTAGTGGCCTTTATTGAACTATTTGTAAAAAATATATAAAAATAACTGAAAAACTTGTTTAAAAAAATAAACAAGTGATTCAATTATAAATAAAGATTTCTACACATAGAAGTAATCATCAACTTAAAAGTGCCCTCTTTGGGGATTGTAATAGATATCCATCTATATTCTAAAAATGTCTTCACAAAAAAAGAAATCTTTAACATCAATATTTATGGAACAAATACACAAAAAATTCTAGCTGTCAACACTGAATATTGCTTTGATGCATTTCTTTTCACAGTTTATGAACTTACATTCATATTTTGTTAAAATATTATTCAATAAACCTATTTATAAAGGATTTTTGAATTGTTGCTAAAAAAATCTCACGTACCCCTTGGCATACATTCATGTACCCCCATTTGAGAACCACTGCACTAGTGAGCCGCGGCACGGTGGTTGAAAAACACCGGATTAGCACACTTGTAACTGTTACACTGATTAAGAGAGCTGTTCAAAAACAAGTGCCTGCATTTGGAATTGTTCGAAGAGCAAAATGAGCAGCAGCCCCTCACTACAACTCGCTCAGGGAATATCATGTTGTATCTATAGCTATCTCTAATCAAGGGAGTAAAATATTGCATGGTTCATTTTGAAGTGTTGCTGTCCTCTTCAAATGTATATTCATGTCAAATCGTCTCAAGTTTGCCCCAAGTTGATTCGGTTCCGTTATTTTTACACAATCAAACACTTTTCTAATGAAAATAACCAATTACAAAGCAAGAAATGCATTCACCCAACTGACCTCCAGACGATTAAAGTTTGATAAAAGTCACTTACTTATTAGAATTGCGAGTGGCAGAAAAATGCGCGTTTCCACGACGTCCATGGTTCTAGTGTCTCTCCCGCCAAGCCTCCGCGGGAATTGTTATGGCGCCTTTAGATCCTCATGTAGCGAATGAGACGCACACACGCGGCCCCGGGAGACGCAGTGTTTCGCGCCGGCTGGTTGGCTGCTTGCTCGTTTGCACAAGCTGCGCACTCGGCGATGTGTGAGTGATGCTGATGCGGGTGTGGTGACGTCATCGGTAACGTCTACGTCCCCCTGTGTTTTGGCGCTTCAGCCTCCCTCGTGACGTTCGGGTTTCCCACTTTAAAGTCTTGTTTGCCGGTCAACATGTTCTGCGGGTGCATGTCGCTTTAAAAGGTCATATGAGGGAAAAGTTTGAAAAAACTATTTTAGGATGAAACATCATGAAACATCCATCCATCCATTTCCTACCGCTTGTTCTCTTTGGGGTGGCGGGGGGCCCATCTCAGCTGCAATCGGGCGGAAGGCGGTATACACCCTGGACCAGGGGTCGGCAACCTTTACCACTCAAAGAGCCATTTTGACCCGTTTCATATAATGAGGAAGACAATGGGAGCCGCAACTGTTCTCGTTAATATCTGCTGGTGGTCACCCAGATGACAAGAAGAAGGGCTTGCTATAAAGCCATTGCCTTAAACACCTTCTACGACTTGTACAAACTGCTTAACAGTCCACCAACATGTTGTGAGAGGCTTCCGCAGATGCACGCACACGACTGGAAGGCATACTTGGCGGTTTAGCTCGGTTGGTAGAGTGGCCGTGCCAGCAACATGAGGGTTGCAGGTTCGATTCCAGCTTCTGCCAACCTAGTCACTGCCGTTGTGTCCTTGGGCAAGACACTTTACCCACCTGCTTCCACAATGGTTTGAATGTAACTTAGATATTGGGTTTCACTATGTAAAGCGCTTTGAGTCACTTGAGAAAAAGCGCTATATGAATTTAATTCACTTCACTTCACACACAGAGTACACTGACGGTTGGGATATAAACAACTTTAACACTCCTACTAATATGCGCCACATTGTGAACCCACACAAAAGAAGAATGACAAACACATTTCGGGAGAAAATCCTCACAGTAACACAACATAAACGCAACACAACAAATACCCAGAATCCTTTGCATCCATGACAAATCCTGACTATGTTATACACCCCGCCCATCTCAACCACACAGGGAGGGAGGGGAGGGTTTGGTGCTCGCGAGAGGCATTGAATTCCGGAATCTCCCCGCAACAATCTGGGGGGTCGGCGATAGTGCAGCTGGGTTGCCAAAGAGCTGCATGCGGCTCCGGAGCCGCGGGTTGCCGACCCCTGCCCTGGACAAACATTTAAGATGTATTTTATAATTATTATAATAATGGAAAAATCCCTTTTTGATGATATAACAGCATACATTATTCTTTAAAAACTGTACGTCAATCAAAACTTTGTTAATATAAAGTCGCACTTTTCCTACACAGCCCAGTTGCAACATAAAAAGCTTTACATCCTTTTTAAAAGAGGAAAAAAAGACTAACAGATTAATGGATGACTTTCTTTAAAAGTGTAAGGCAAGGTGACATGCAGATACTTAAAGGCCTACTGAAACCCACTACTACCGACCACGCAGTCTGATAGTTTATATATCAATGATGAAATATTAACATTGCAACACATGCCAAAACAGCCTTTTTAGTTTACTAAATTGCAATTTTAAATTTCCCGCGAAGTGTCCTGTTGAAAACGTCGCGGAATGCTGACGTGTACGCGTGTCGTCACGGACTGTTAGGAAATATTAGCGCTGCGCACACACACACCTAAAAGTCGTCTGCTTTAACCGCATAATTACACAATATTTTGGACATCTGTGTTGCTGAATCTTTTGCAATTTGTTCAATTAATATTGGAGAAGTCAAAGTAGAAAGATGGAGTTGGGAAGCTTTAGCCTTTAGCCACACAAACACACGGTGATTCCTTGTTTAAAATTCCCGGAGGTGAAACTTTACTATAAATCAGAGCTGTCAAGCGAACATGGATCCCGACCACTTGTCAACCAGCAGTTTTCGGTGAGAAAATTGTGGTAAAAAGTCGCCACTTACCGGAGATCAGCTGAGCTTGCGCCGTCCGTACAGCTGCCGTCGACTTCCATCAGACACTGGCCTCAAGACACCCGTGGATGCACCCTTCCAACTATCAGGTACTATTAAACTCACTAAAACACTAGCAACACAATAGAAAGATAAGGGATTTCCCAGAATTATCCTAGTGAATGTGTCTAAAAACATCTGAATCCGTCCCAATGCAATCGCAATTTTTTTTTTTTTTCTACTTGATTTATTTTGTTTATTTTTTTTTGTAGTCCGTCGCTATCAATATCCTCATACACAAATCTTTCATCCTCGCTCAAATTAATGGGGAAATTGTCGTTTTTTTCGGTCCGGATAGCTCTTTTTGTTGGATGCTTCCATTAAAAACAATTTGAGGATGTGAGGAGCCCTCCACGGGTAACGTCATCGTCTGCGACTTCCGGTAAAGGCAGCGCTTTTCTGTTAGCGACCATAAGTTAAGAACTTTATCGTGGATGTTCTCTACTAAATCCTTTCAGCAAAAATATGGCAATATCACGAAAGGATCAAGTATGACACATAGAATGGACCTGCTATCCCCGTTTAAATAAGAAAATCTAATTTCAGTAGGCCTTTAAGCATTTATTTTTGATAACCGAATAAAAAGCTTAGAACATCTTGTTGCATGAAAATGATCAATCAATCAATGTTTATTTATATAGCCCTAAATCACAAGTGCCTCAAAGGGCTGCACAAGCCACAACGACATCTGCGGTACAGAGCCCACATAAGGGTAAGGAAAAACTCACCCAGTGGGACGTCGGTGAAATTAAAGTTTAGAAACGTACAGTCGTGGTCAAAAATTTTACATACACTTGTGAAGAACATAATGTCATGGCTGTCTTGAGTTTCCAATAATTTCTACAGCTCTTATTTTTTTGTCACAGAGTTATGGGAGCACATACTTGTTGGTCAGAAAAATACATTCAGGAAGTTTGGTTCCTTTAGGAATTTATTGTGGGTCAAAAGTATACATACAGCAATGTTAATATTTGGTTACATGTCCCATGGCAAGTTTCACTGCAATAAGGCGCTTTTGGTAGCTATCCAGAAGCTTCTGGTTGAATTTATGAACACTTCTTTTGACAAAATTGGTGCAATTCAGCTGCATTTGTTGGTTTTCTGACATGGGGATTGTTTCTTCATCATTGTCCACACATTTAAGTCAATATTTTGGAAAGGCCGTTCTAAAACCTTATTTCTAGCCTGATAGACTGTCCGCCCTAAGATCGGTAGGTCGTGAGTTCAAACCCCAGCCGAGTCATACCAAAGACTATAAAAATGGGACCCATTACCTCCCTGCTTGGCACTCAGCATCAATGGTTGGAATTAGGGGTTAAAGGCCTACTGAAATGAGATTTTCTGTCACGTTTGTAAATCTGATTTCATGTTTGATCATGTTTTGTTTTGTGTTCTGGACTCTTGTTCTGTTTTTTCACTTCCTGGTTTGTTTTTGTTACCATGACAACTCATTGCTTTTCACCTTGCCCTCCTAGTCACGCCCATGCCCTCAGTCCCGCACCTGTTCCTAATTATTCACAGCCCCTATTTAAGTCAATTTCTTTCTGTCCATCAGCCTGGGAACATCAACTTTCATTACCGGTGCCGTTCTAACTTTCATTGTTATCTACGACCTTGCTGCTCATGGTCCATGCCCACGATCACCTGCCACGCACCTTGCTATTCTTGCCTCACGTTTTTGTTGTCACAGTAAGTGTTTTGTTTTAGTTGTTTATAGTCCTGCCATCGTGCTGTTTCTGTTCTTAGTTCATTCATGCCAATCGAGCAAGTGTTTTTGTTTCCTGTTTATATTTTGTAGCCAAGTTTTATACCTCCTTGTGAGCGCCCTTAGTTTGTTTATTTTTGTATTTAGAATTCCAAATAAAACATCATGTACCTGAATTCACGCCTGGCTCGTCCTGTAATCCCGCTGCGTCGAAGGAGCACACACAATCCATGTCCAAGCTTGACATTTTCTTATTCAAACGGGGATAGCAGGTCCATTCTATCTGTCATACTTGATCATTTCGCAATATTGCCATATTTTTGCTGAAAAGATTTAGTAGAGACTATCGACAAAGTTCGCAGCTTTTGGTCGCTAAGAGAAAAGCGCTGTCTTTACCGGAAGTCGCAGACGATGACATCACCCGTTGATGGCTCCTCACATCCTCACATTGACAATTGCCTCTTTAATTTGAGCGAGGATGAAAGATTTGTGTTTGAGGATATTGATAGCGACGAACTAGAAAAAAATAAAAATAAAATAAAATCAAGTTAAAAAAAAAATGCGATTGCACTGGGGCAGATTCAGATGTTTTTAGACACATTTACTAGGATAATTCTGGGAAATCCCTTATCTTTCTATTGTTTTGCTAGTGTTTTAGTGAGTTTAATAGTACCTGATAGTCGGAAGGGTGTATCCACGGGTGTCTTGAGGCCAGTGTGTGATGGAAGTCGACGGCAGCTGTACGGACAGCACAAGTTCAGCTGATCTCCGGTAAGTGGAGACTTTTTACCACAATTTTCTCACCGAAAACTGCTGGTTGACATTCGGTCGGGCTCCATGTTCGCGTTACCGCTCTGATCCAGGGTAAAATGTCACCTCCGGGAATTTTAAACAAGGAATCACCGTGTGTTTGTGTGGCTAAAGGCTAAAGTTTCCCAACTCCATCTTTCTACTGTGACTTCTCCTTTATTAATTGAACAAATTGCAAAAGATTCAGCAACACAGATGTCCAAAATACTGTGTAATTATGCGGTTAAAGCAGATGACTTTTAGCTGTGTGTGTGCGCAGCGCTAATATTTCCTAACAGTCCTTGACGTCACGTGTACACGTCAGCATTCCGCGACGTTTTCAACAGGACACTTCGTGGGAAATTTAAAATTGCAATTTAGTAAACTAAAAAGGCCGTATTGGCATGTGTTGCAATGTTAATATTTCATCATTGATATATAAACTATCAGACTGCGTGGTCAGTAGTAGTGGGTTTCAGTAGGCCTTTAATCCACCAAAATGATTGCCGAATGCTCCCCGCACCTCTCAGGAGGTGGAATAAGGGGATGGTTTAAAACGCAGAGAGTAATTTCACCACACCTAGTGTGTGTGTGACTAAAAGGAAAAAAGAAGAAGAAGAATTTAGCCATTCCTTTACCACTTTTGACGTGTGTTTGGGGTCATTGTCCTGTTGGAACACCCAACTGTGCCCAAGACACAACCTCAGGGCTGATGATTTCAGGTTTTCTTGGAGAATTTCGAAGGTAATCCTCCTTTTTCATTGTCCCATTTACTTTTTGTAAAGCACCAGTTCCATTGGCAGCAAAACAGGCCCGCGCTTAAGACAGCCATGGAATTATGTCCATCACAAGTGTATGTAAACTTTTGACCACGACTGTAATTGCAGGCAGCACATTTTTCTGCCATAGTTGAAAGAAAAAATACATTGATTCTGATTTAGCTATAAAGTGCTTTATGTTTCCAGCTTTTTGCAGGCCAAATAAATGTTATGTTGGATCACGTAAAATAAAGTGGCAGGCTGAAACGATGAGGCAGCCACCTAAAATAATGTACTAGACCAGTGGTTCTCAACCTTTTTTCAGTGATGTACCGCCTGTGAACATTTTTTTAATTCAAGTACCCCCTAATCAGAGCAAAGCATTTTTGGTTGAAAAAAGAGATAAAGAAGTAAAATACAGCACTATGTCATCAGTTTCTGATTAATTAAATTGTATAAGAGTGCAAAATATTGCTCAGTTGTAGTGGTTTTTTCTTGGACTATTTGGGGGAAAAAAAGATATAAAAATAACTAAAAACTTGTTAGAAAATAAACAAGTGATTCAATTATAAATAAAGATTTCTACACATAGAAGTAATCATCAACTTAAAGTGCCCTCTTTGGGGATTGTAATAGAGATCCATCTGGATTCATGAACTTAATTCTAAACATTTCTTCACAAAAAAGAAATCTTTAACATCAATATTTATGGAACATGTCCACAAAAAAATGTAGCTGTCAACACTGAATATTGCATTGTTGTATTTCTTTTCACAGTTTATGAACTTATATACTGAGGTAAAGTCTAAGTTCATTGTGTTCTTCATTGTGTTTTGGAAACTGCACATTTTTTTCCTCAGAATTTTTCACTAACTTGAAGTGTTTTGACAAAACGATTATTTGTGATATGTACGTTTTCAGAATGTGCTTGTTCTTTTTTGGCAAAAAAACAAAAAAACAATCTGAAGTTGTTGTAGTTGTATTTTTAAGTTATTATGCCATGATTTTAACTGTCTGGCCCACCAGCATTTTCTTCCATGCGGCCGCTGAGCTAAAATGAGTTTGGAACCCCTGATTTAAACATATATTCATATTTTGTTGAAGTATTATTCAATAAATATATTTATAAATGATTTTTGAATTGTCGCTATTTTTGGAATATTTTTTTTTTTATATCTCACTACCCCCATTTGAGAACCACTGTACTAGACAACCTAACATGTCGTGTTGCGCCACATAAAATAATGTGGCTGACTACATGAAATGACATGGCCATGTAAAATATTGTGGTTGGCCATGACAAAATAATGTTGCAGACTATTTAATATGACATGGCGGGCCATTTTAAATATTGTGGCAGATAGCATGAAATGATGTGTGGGGGCTACTTTTAAATAATGTGGTAGATTATTTAAAATGATGTGGTGTACTACAAAAAAGTGACATGGCGAGCCACATTAAATAATATGGCAAACTACATAAAATAATATTGCGCGCCACTTAAAATAATGTGGTGGATAACATATACTGATGCCGCGGCCCACACAAAAAATGTGGTGGATAACATGAAATGACGTGGCGGGCCACATTTAAATGAACTTGGCAGACTACATGAAATATTTTGGCAGACCACATAAAATATTGTGGCAGATAACGTAAAATAAACGGCAGACTACATGAAATGATATGGCCACGTAAAACAATGTGTCAGATTAAATAAAATAATATGGCGAGCCACATAAAATAATGTAGCAGACTAAATAAAATGATGTGTCGGGCCACGGTATAATGTGGCAGACCATACTAAATGAGGTGGTGGGCGACAATGAAATTATGTGGCAGGCTGCATAAAATGATGCGGCAGACCTTATAAAAGGACATTGAAGGCCTACTGAAACCCACTACTACCCACCACGCAGTCTGATAGTTTATATATCAATGATGAAATATAAACATTGCAACACATGCCAATACGGCCTTTTTAGTTTACTAAATTACAATTTTAAATTTCCCGGGAGTTTCGTTCTGGAAACGTCGTGTAATGATGACGTGTACGCAAGACGTTACGGGTTTTTAGGAAGTATGAGCACTGCGCACACACACAGCTAAATGTCGTCTGCTTTAACGGCATAATCACACAGTATTTTGGAGATCTGTGTTGCTGAATCTTTTGCAATTTGTTCAATTAATATTGGAGAAGTCACAGTAGAAAGATGGAGTTGGGAAGCTTTAGCCTTTAGCCACACAAACACACGGTGATTCCTTGTTTAAAATTCCTGGAGGTGAAACTTTACTATGGATCAGAGCGCGGTCAAGAGAACATGAATCAAGACGGAATGTCAACCATCAGGTTTCGGTGAGAAAATTGTGGTTAAAAAGTCAGTTCTTACCGGAGAAAAGCTGAGCTTGTGCCGTCCATAGCTGCCGTCGACTCCCCTGAGACACTGTGCGTCAACACACCTCCGACTATCAGGTAATATTAAACTCACTAAAACACTAGCAACACAATGGAAAGATAAGGGATTTCCCAGAATGATCCTATTAAATGTGTCTAAAAACATCGGAATCCATCCCGATCGCGTTTTTATTTTTTTTTCTAGTCCGTCGCTATCAATATCCTCAAACACAAATCTTTCATCCTCGCTCAAATTAATGGGGAAATTATCGTTTTCTCTGTCCGAATAGCACTTTTTGTTGGAGGCTCCCATTATAAACAATGTGAATATGTGAGGAGCCCCCACACTTGCGACGTCATCGTCTGCGACTTCCGGTAGAGGGAGGGCTTTTGTCTTAGCACCGAAACTTGCGAACTTTATCGTGGATGTTCTCTGCTAAATCCTTTCAGCAAAAATATGGCAATATCGCGAAATGATCAAGTATGACACATAGAATGGACCTGCTATCCCCGTTTGAATAAGAAAATCTCATTTCAGTAGGCCTTTAAATGGCGGTCCCCCACATCTACGGTCCCTTCCAAGGTTTCTCATTGTCATCCTGTTGGGTTGAGTTTTTTCCTGCCCTGATTTGGGATGTGAGCCGAGGATGTCGTTGTGGCTTGTGCAGCCCTTTGAGACACTTGGGATTAAGGGCTATATGAATAAGCTTTAATTGATTGATTGAACACATAAAGAATAACAGTCCAAATAATCACAATAAATAAAACAGAAAACAAGAGAATAACAATGTCTAAGTGTTTTTAAAATTTGCTATGAACTGTTCAAGGATTTAATATTTGCAAAAACAAATTGTTTTTACAACTCGGTGTGAGCTGCAGAATGTTGGTTCACAGATTTCTCATGACCGCTCATTTTTTCCCCGAATTTCTGTTTTATTTTCAGCCGAGCACGCTTATTTTTAATTTTCCTGAAGGTACTCTCCTGAAGGAATCAATAAAGTACTATCTATCTATCTATTTTCCCCCCCTCTTTCTGTATCTCTCCACCACTTCTCCAGTATGAGAGTGGGCTCCTTCGCTTGTCCCTGGTTACCCAATCATAATGCTTTTTATACCAGCGGTGTCCTTTGGACTTGGCTGGATCATTTTGACTTTTGTGCTTTGATTTTTGCTTTTTGCTTTGCATCTTGTCATGCTGCAGAGTTTTCCGTATGCTTCCTGTGTGGTTGTATTTTTTCAGCGCTTCCCTGATGCACCTTGTCTTCGCCTTCTGTCTCTGCATCCTGGGGTTCCACAGACCATAACACATACCTCTTCTTAGTTGATGCATCAAAGCGGATGATGAAAATTCCCCAAAACAATGTAAGTAGGTTTTCAAAGGAAATGGATGGATGAATAAGTGTGAGCCACCTGGAATTTAATTTATTTGTGCAATCCAGCCAAACTACGATTCATCCCTAATTGTTTTGTGTCTTGTCTATTATGACCCAGTGGAATTAAAATGTTTGTCAAATAGAAGAATGCTCTTCATCCTCTCAGCTCCCCACTTTAGCGGCCCTCTGAGGAATACTTTTGTTTCATTTGGATGTGAGTCAGACAAGCTTGCGATCATACAGAATGTCCTCTTCAAAGTAGTCGAATACCATCATGAACGTGCTGCTTAATTATACATGCGCTTGCGTCTGTAGCGGGGGATGATAAGTAGATGCAATAAAAAAGGACGTATTCAGGTAAACCCCTCGAGATTTGCCATGATCTCGTTTTACAAAAGTGTCACGCAAAAGTAGCAAGACAACTCAGCGGCAGTGACAAGAAATGTCAATTATCGATTGACTTAAAATCAAATGGTGCCAAATTTCTATACTTTTGTAGCATGTGGCGTTCGGCCGGCTCAAGAACTTGGCATGGAAACAAGTAGCGCTCGGAGTGTACTCAGTCGGACTGGCTCTAGGTAATGTAGCAATATTCCATGCCCACAAAGCAAGTATGCCTGATAGAAAACACTCCAATATAGAGTAATGCTCTACTTTTCAGAATACGGTAGCTCGATGCTAATTTAAATTGGATTTTCCGTAGACATGCTACTGATTAGCGTTAGCAATTTTGCGGTTTCATCTCCCTCCAAATTTGGCAACGAAAACTACACCAAAGCATGTTTCAATCAGAAGAGCTGTTGCGTAATAAGTACTATACTTACAATACAAACACTTTTTAGGGCACAACAAGACTACTTTTTAGCTAGGCAACACACCGTAGCTTAAGCCCTCCTGTCAACGCTTGGAATAGCAACTGCATGCAAAGTCTACCACTGTATATAATACTTGCAAATGAGAGTCCAACGTGTAAGGAATAAAGATATATCAACTGGACAGCACAGTTATGATAATCAGCTCACTAAATTTAAATTTAAACAAATTAATTTGTATTATCTAAACAAATTAACATCATTAACAGATGAACACACACATAAGTACAGAAAATAGGTACTGTCTTGAGTTCCAGGTACTGGGAATTGGTACCGTAGCGATGCATCTGCGAAATGTATTGAAACGTTTATTAGTAGATTGCACAGTACAGTACATATTCTGTACAATTGACCACTAAATTGTAACACCCGAATAAGTTTTTCAACCTGTTTAAGTCGGGGTCCACGTTATTCAATTCATGGAATGTACCCAATCCTTATGGTGACTTAAACAGGAAATTTATATTTCTATTAGCTCTCGTTTCCATATCCTCACCAAATCATATTAAAATCTTCCTTGGTCTACGCCCATCCTTAATAATTTTACATTTTTATCATAATCCTGTTAATTGTGTACTGTCCAATTTGCTGTTTATTGATTGCTGTAAAAAATATATTTATAATACGGTATATGTTTTAATGGGTCATTTATATGCAGCATGTTACTCCGGCCTCCTCCCACTTCCAAAGACATGCACCTGGGGATAGGTTGATTGGCAACACTAAATTGGGCCTAGTGTGTGAATGTGAGTGTGAATATTGTCTATCCGTGTTGGCCCTGCGATGAGGTGGCGACTTGTCCAGGGTGTACCCCGCCTTCCGCCCGATTGTAGCTGAGATAGGCGCCAGCGCCCCCCGCGACCCCGAAAGGGAATAAACGGTAGAAAATGGATGGATGGATGGATGTTCATAACGCCTGTCATAACCACGCAAACTACGATATTGGACAGCAACATCCAATGTTTTAATATTGTACTGTGAGGGATAACAATGCCATACACTATATTGGTTTACCAATATTTAGTAAGAGGGCTGATTTCAATATTATGATGATGGCTGCTGTGTCAGAAAAAGTCAAAGTAAAAGAATATTAAAATAAAATACCATTTGAAATGCCATCCATTTTCTACCGGTTATTCCCTTTCGGGGTTGCGGGGGGCGCTGGCGCCTATCTCAGCTACAATCGGGCGGAAGGCGGGGTACACCCTGGACAAGTCGCCACCTCATCGCAGGACCAACACAGATAGACAGACAACATTCACACACTAGGGCCAATTTAGTGTTGCCAATCAACCTATCCCCAGGTGCATGTCTTTGGAGGTGGGAGGAAGCTGGAGTACCCGGAGGGAACCCACGCATTCACGGGGAGAACATGCAAACTCCACACAGAAAGATCCCGAGCCTGGATTTGAACCCAGGACTGCAAGACCTTCGTATTGTGAGGCAGACGCACTAACCCCTCTGCCACCGTGAAGCCCCACTTGAAATGCCCTGAGCACAAATGTTAATGCTTTATCTGCCAATTGTCACAGTTATTTGGTGTTGACGAACCCTAAGATGCAGAGATGGAGGCAGGCATGGTATATGAAAACATGATTTAATTAAAACTACACAAGAACAAACAAAAAGCACACACGTGGGCGGAATAACAAACCAAGAGATTTAGCACTGGAAGCTAGAAAACAAAAAGGAACTTTAGCATGGAAGCTAGTGGATAGCAAACAGAAACACTGGAAATAACTAATGGCTAACAAGAACAGCTTACCGCTACGACAACCAGGACAAAATGTAGCATGACAGGTAATAGCTGAAAAGAATCACATCGACACAACAAGAGCAACGTATGGCAACGACAAGTCCAAATGACGATACAATGATCCAGCCCTGACTGACGGAACAAAGCAGGTAAAATAGGAGCTGGCTGATTGACATCAGGTGTGACCAGATGCCAATCAGCCGCAGCTGAGTGAAAACAGAACACAGGGAGACAAACAGGATGCTGAACCAAAATAAGAGCACTAGACAGGAACTAAGGACAGGAAATACTAAACACACAGAGGAGAAACTAAAGCAAACAAACTGTCAGTGGCAACTCTGACACCAATAAAGTACGACATTAGTTACTTAAGGAAAAGTGGCGCTCACATACTTAACGGCTTTAAAATATCTGTAAAAAAAATTACGAATGGAGAACAAAGATGGGATTTTTAGGCTGTTCAAAAGACTGGATCGTTGTTTTTTTTCTTTTTTTTTTGAAGTACAGTAACATGAAAGAGGTACTGCACTTCTTTTATTTTGCCTAATACTCAAAATTATTGTTAAAGACAAGAATACAATATTTTTATTTTTTGGGCATTCTAACATGTAAAAATTGTCTCATTCTTGGCTAGTAGTGCAGCTAATGGGAGCAATCAACTCTACCTCTCAATCACTTAAAAAATGCATTCAAAAACCGTCACCAATACTTCATTTACATTCAGTAAGCTGAATAATAACCAAGCTGTAGTGTCGAGCGAACACTGGGGAAATCTTTTTCTAGTGTAGTAACACATTGCTTCTACGGTATTAGCCATAATAGCTAACTACAATGAGAGATAAGCTAGCTTCTACGTCAGCACAAAACGCATTTGAGATTGTAATGCACAACAATGCGATACAACACCAATCTGTACCGATTGAAAAACATGAACAACCATTTTAATGTATCTGTAAAGTATTAGCCCACATTTCATGTTTTGTTTGTACACAGCTAATTCGACAGCGTATGTACTTAGTTGTAATAACACGCATGACGTGCTGCATCATGATCGATATTAAAGTGTGAATCACTCAATTGGACCAACTGGACGGGGATGTTTTTTCCGAATTGTTTGGGCGCAGCACTCGATTTATGTTGAAATAGCTCGTCTCCAAATACCACATTTTCAGCTTTGTGTCATGTCAACCTCACTTTCTCGGCTTCCTTCTGCGCCAACCTGCTGCCTTCCATAAGCAGCAGTTCATCCTCTGTTCATACAGCATCAAAAATATAAGGTTGTAAATCCTCATCTGTCCAAAAATGGTCGTCTTTGTTGTTTGTTACCAAGTCTGCCATGATTAAAAAACACACTCGTGTTTGAATCCGGAAGTAAGAACACAAGTTAATGCCAGAAGTCAGAAGTGTGCTGCTATAGAAACATAAATCAATGCGCTGAAGAAGTCAGTTCTAGCAATGATTAAAATGACAAAAATATAGTAAATATTGAACATATTACGTATTGCTATGAACATGTTTGTTACTACATGTAAAGTGTGTGCTGTGTGTATATTAAAACATTGTTGGAGGGTTTTGAAGATGTTTTAGAGGGCTTTGAAGGCTACAACGGCGACTCCTATTGGCTGAACTTTGAAGCGTTTTTTTATTTTATTTTTAAAAATAAGACGTGTGTCCTTCATCCATCCATTTTCGACCTCTTGTCCCTTTCAGGTGCTGGATGGGGGTGCTGGAGCCTATCTCAGCTGCATAATGATTGTGAACAAAAAAGTTGACAGTTATAAAATATGCATCAGAATAATGAAAATTTTCACATAATACCAATAATTATGTTGATGCATTTATTCTGAAATATTGATTCTAATTTCATTTGGCATTACACTGTAAAGATTCCATTGAGTGATGTCACATTCCCATGCTTTGATATTGAGATGCCTATTTAAGAATTTTCCCTAGCATCAAAAATGTTGTAGCCCAATAAAAAAATTACGTAAGCTACAGGTAACTTTCATGGAAAACAAATCTACTGTAAAAGAGCATCTTTAATAACACGATTATATATAAATAAAATAGGAAAACAAATAGGAAAAAAACAACAACATAATTGTAATATTCCACCTGAAGGACTGTACCAGAAAAGAGGAGCACACTTCTCCAATTCACTATCAGTCTTATTTTGTATGTCCCAAAGAACCGGCGTTCTCTAATTTACATTAGACATTTAATTTGAATCTATTTTGAGTCACTGGAGTGCTCTGCAATTTTAAGAACCTTCTGTAAAGAAGCTAGTCGAAGATCATCTCTTTGACAACACTCTAGTGTTTTTAAGAACCTGCTGAAAAATTATGTGTCTCCCACAAGTTTTTTTGAACCAAACTTGAGGGCCACAAGTTAAATACCTCAAATGGTGAAATACGGAGGACTTAAAATGAAACCTTCAGGAACACCCAGAGGTGGGTAGAGTAGCCAGAAATTGTACTCAAGTAAGAGTACTGTTACTTTAGAGATTGATTACTCTAAAAGTAAAAGTAAGGAGTAGTCCCCCAAATATTTACTTGAGTAAAAGTAAAAAGTATGTTGTGAAAAAACTACTCGAGTACTGAGTAACTGATGAGTAACCTGATTACAGCAACAAATAATGCACAAAAACATAAAAACAGCAATGAGCAAATTCAGAGCCAGGAATATCTCTTAAGCAACTGAAACAATCCATCCATCCATCCATTTTCTACCGTTTATTCCCTTTTTTGGGGTTGCGGGGGGCGCTGGCGCCTATCTCAGCTACAATCGGGCGGAAGGCGGGGTCCACCCTGGACAAGTCGCCACCTCATCGCAGGGCCAACACAGATAGACAGACAACGTTCACACTCACATTCACACACTAGGGCCAATTTTAGTGTTGCCAATCAACCTATCCCCAGGTGCATGTCTTTGGAGGTGGGAGGAAGCCGTAGTACCCGGAGGGAACCCACGAATTCACGGGGAGAACATGCAAACTCCACACAGAAAGATCCTGAGCCTGGATTTGAACCCAGGACTGCAGGAACTTCATATTGTGAGGCAGACGCACTAACCCCTCTGCCACCGTGAAGCCCCAACTGAAACAAAAGTATATATTAAATAATAGTACATTAAAAAAAAAAAAAGGCACATTGAGCCACAATAACTTAACAGCACCATAGACTCAGTAGGCATTGATTGATTGATTGATTGATTGATTGAAACTTGTATTAGTAGATTGCACAGTACAGTACGTATTCCGTACAATTGACCACTAAATGGTAACACTCCAATAAGTTTTTCAACGTTTATCAATTACTTAATAAATGACCAAGTTGAGGTGATCAACCTCATATATACATATACATACACACAAATATTATAAACACACATATCATATATATATATATATATATATATATATATATATATATATATATATGTATATATATACAGTATATAATTTATATTTATTTTGCCATTTTTGTTGACATGTTAAAGGTGTTTTAATGAATATACATGCATGTTTAACACATATAGATTCCTATCTTTCATGAAGACAAGAATATAAGTTGGTGTATTACCTGATTCTGATGACTTACATTGATTGGAATCAGACAGTATTGCTGATAACGTCCACGTTTTCAAATGGAGGACAAAAAAAGTTCTTCTTTTCTGTCCAATACCACATGAAAGTCGTTGGTTTTTGGCATCTTATTTGTCCAGCTTCCATATTCGTTTTTATACACTTTACAAGAAATACATTGGCGGCAAACTCCGTAGCTTGCTAGCTTGTTTGCGCTGGCTTTCGGAGACTCTTATTTTGTTAGCGCAGGCGCGATGGAGCGGCACTTTTATTGTGAAGACAGGAACTGTGCGATCAGTCTTTAGGCTTTTGACGGGAAGTACGGTTGAAATAAAAAGTGTCTTTTTTCCTTTACACTTTTGATTGATTAATTGAAACTTTTATTAGTAGATTGCACAGTACAGTACATATTCCGTGCAATTGACCATGGTAACACACAAATACGTTTTTCAACTTGTTTAAGTCGAGTCATGTGACCGCCTGGCTCTTTTTGATTGGTCCAACGTCACCAGTGACTGCATGTGATTGGTGAAACGCAGGCATGCGTACATTCTACTTTGAAGCTCCGTCATAAACAAAAACAAACATTAACAGATTGATAAACAAAAGTAGCGAGTAAAGAGCCGAATGTAGATAAATAGAACGGAGTAAAAGTAGCGTTTCTTCTCCATAAATATAATCAAGTAAAAGTAAAAGTATGTTGAATAAAAACTACTCGTAGAAGTACAATTTATCCCAAAAGTTACTCAAGTAAATGTAACGGAGTAAATGTAGCGCGTTACTACCCACCTCTGGGAACACCACTATAACTAAAGAAGTTGAACAATTGGCCACTGACTGCATCTGAGATAAACAAGTTACAACATCTTATTTACATTACTCACATCACAAAAATAGAGAGAAATTGCAAAAAAGGGATGCCTTGAGGAAAGCCTCAATGTGTAAATCACAAGTTTGGACCCTAGTGTTCTATTTTTGCTAGCAAGGTTATAACATGTCAATGCAAGGATCTGCCAATGTGTTTACTGTGGTCCAAGTTCAGTTCAGTTTCAGTTTATTTCGAACATACATACAATCCAATGTAATTCCTCAAATATTTCCAGTTGTTTCATTACAGCACGTCCGAAAAGGAGTAAGAAGAAGCTGAGTTTATTTAATCCTACCCCTTTTCATACCATATCAATTTTATCCAGTTTCCTTGTTCTCTGTAACATAAAAGTGAACAAATAAATAATAAACAAATAATATACTGTAGTAAGTAAACAAATATTAAAAATACATCAATAATCTCTGTCTAAATAAAAAATGTTTTAAATAAAATAATTTTAAAAAAGGGTTCAAAATGTTCATCATAATTCTTGTTTTGTGTACTTTGTGAACACTTGTAGTTTGAAAAGTCTCTTAAATAGAACCATATTGGTGCTTTGTTTGATTCCTTTGGTTAATCCATTCCATAATTTAATTCCACATACTGATATTTTAAAGGATTTAAGCATTGTATGTGCATACAAGTGTTTTAAATGACATTTTCCTTCAAGGTTAGATTTCTCCTCTTTTGTTGAGAAGAATTGTTGTACATTCTTGGGTAGCAGGTTATAGTTTGCTTTCTACACAATTTTAGCTTTTTGTAAATGCACCAAATTGTTGAATTTCAATAAATGTGATTCAATAAATAAAGGGTTTGTATATGGGCGGTATATCTCGGTTGGTAGAGTGGCCGTGCCAGCAACTTGAGGGTTCCAGGTTCGATCCCCACTTCCGCCATCCTAGTCACTGACTTTGTGTCCTTGGGCAAGACACTTTACCCACCTGCTCCCAGTGCCACCCACAGTGCTTTAAATGTAACTTAGATATTGGGTTTCACTGTGTAAAGCGCTTTGAGTCGCTAGAGAAAAAGGGCTATACAAATATAATACACTTCACTTCTCTATATCCAACATTATGTATTGTGCTAATTTATTTTTTTTGTAACACCGTAAGTGAATGAAGCGCACATTTGTAGTTGTTTCCTCATATCTCTCTACACATTAACTAAGATATGGTAACACTAGCGAGCAGTATGAAGTGTTTTTTGGTCCAGAACACAGAAATATTTTAATAATCCTCTTGAGGATTATTAAAGAAATTTCTGAATATTGATGTTTTTCTTTGTTCATTATTGATGTGTTTCTTGCTACTTTATGTTATATATTTTTTTTACCTGAAATTTCCTCTTTACAACAGGAGTACTTTAGTGTTTTTAGGAATTTGCTGCAAAAATGTCTGTGTAGAGGTTGCCCTCTTGTGGGTTCTTCGGAACCCCACCCCCTGCCAGGAGAGCCCGGAATTTAGGGTATAACACTGTTTTATTTTCATAAACGTACAGAGGCTTTTGCTTTCTAACCAAATGTCTTTCTCTCCTGCGTCCGCTAAGCAGCACCTCCAGCTGCAATTACGTGTCTCATTCCGGCTGTTGCTAATAAAGGCGACAGGGGATTAGATAACAAGGCCCACCTGGGCCATCTACGTACCTGTCGCTGTCTTTGACGCCGGTCCTGGCACATCCCGTTCTGTGGCAGGCCCACAGGCCACGCCCGCCTCCACAGTCTGTCTCCCAAGTTTTGAACTGAACTCGTGGGCCAACAATTGATTAGCCCACTTGATGAAAAAGAGAGCACCTAACATGGAACCTTGGGGAACACCACTAATATAACTAAAGATGTCGAACAAATGTTTGTCTCCCAAGTTTTGAAGTGAACTCGTGGGCCGGTATGGTGTCATTACCACCAGGCCGAATTTTGCCCCCAAGCCGCCAGTTGAATAGCCTTGATTTAAATGCGATGTTTCCTTTGACCCTGGCTCCAATTTAGTCAGGTAGGATCACACATGGAATTTAGATGGGAAATATGCCAGGTAGACAACTTGCAAACGAACGTCTCACAGCTGCAAATTGGTTCGTATGGTTCACTGAAAAGAGCCGTTCAAAAAATGTCGACTTATCTCTGACGCAGAAAGCCCTCTCTGCATGCTGCTATGGAGCAAAGGCTTCCAGGAGTGGACGAGGTGGCTGACAACTTGAAATGACCTGAGCTCACGAAAGGATATTATTTAAAGGCCTACTGAAATTAAATTTTCTTATTCAAACGGGGATAGCAGGTCCATTCTATGTGTCATACTTGATCATTTGGCGATATTGCCATATTTTTGCTGGAAGGATTTAGTAGAGAACATCCACGATAAAGTTCGCAACTTTCGGTGTTAAGAGAAAAGCCCTGCCTCTACCGGAAGTCGCAGACGATGACGTCACATGTGTGATGGCTCCTCACATATTCACATTGTTTTTAATGGGAGCCTCCAACAAAAAGTGCTATTCGAACCGAGAAAAAGACAATTTCCCCATTAATTTGAGCGAGGATGAAAGATTCGTGTTCGAGGATATTAATAACGACGGACTAGAAAAAAAAAACAAAAAAAAAACGCGATTGCTTTGGGACGGATTCCGATGTTTTTAGACACATTTACTGGGTTAATTCTGGAATCCCTTATCTTTCTATTGTGTTGCTAGTGTTTTAGTGAGTTAAATAGTACCTGATAGTGTATGTCCACTTGTGTCTTGACGCGCAGTGTCTCAGGGGAGTCGACGGCAGCTATGGATGACACAAGCTCAGCTTTTCTCCGGTAAGAACTGACTTTTTAATCCCAATTTTCTCACCAAAACCTGCTAGTTGACATGTGGTCGGGATCCACGGACAAAGCTTCGAACAATGGGGGACCAGGCTTTCTGCTCCGCTGCTCCCAGTCTGTGGAACGCTCTCCCTGACCACCTGAGGGCACCTCAGACTGTGGATGCTTTTAAAAAAGGCTTAAAAACCCATCTTTTTAAAAAAAGCCTTTCTATAGACATGCATGCTGGTTGTAGCTATTGGGCTGTTTCTAGTTTTGTATTTTATTTATTTTTATTATTAGTTTTTTTTACACTGTGGCACTTTGAGGTTGTTTGCTCAACGTAAAGTGCTTTTTACAAATAAAATCTATTATTGTTATTATTATCTATGTTCTCTATTAATTGAACAAATTGCAAAAGATTTAGCAACACAGATTTCCAAAAAACTGTATAATTATGCGGTTAAAGCAGACGACTTTTAGATGTGTGTGTGCGCAGCACTCATACTTCCTAAAAACCTGTGACTTCTTGCGTACACGTCATCATTAAACAACGTTTCGAAGACAAAACTCCCGGGAAATTTAAAATTGTAATTTAGTCAACTAAAAAGGCCGTATTGGCATGTGTTGCAATGTTAATATTTCATCATTGATATATAAACTATCAGACTTCGTGGTGGGTAATAGTGGGTTTCAGTAGGCCTTTAAAGATCATTATCCAGCACGTACTTGTTTAAAAATCAACATCCAGCACATACTGTACTTACTTGTAGAGACCATTCTTATTACATTCCTGACCGGGTCTTGAGTAAGTAATTGTATTTTCTGAAGATACTTTTGTCTGCTCTGAAAACAATCTTACCATTCCTGATCAGTAGCGAAAGGTAAACTAAAACTCAAGATAAAAGGATGAAAGATCTTGTTTTCTTGTGTCTTCAAAAATGTAGGTTCTTTTCCAATGATGTTTTATTAGAATCCTTCATAATGGTACGCATTTGAAAGCAGACTTGGCGGGCACATCAAAGAAGCAACTCCAGTATTAAAGATTACAATAATAAGAAATGTTTTGTTTCCCCCTCCTCAGTGTGATCGGCTCACCTCCAAGACATGAACATTTAAACTCAAGGCCTGGATGCAGTTAAGGCATGAAGTCCTCCTTTGTCCATGCTGCTATGAAATTAGTGAATGGCGGCTCTGAAGTCTGGTGATGCACGCTTGCATAGGCAATAACACAGAACGTGACATTTGTACTGCGACCTCTATGAACCTAAGCAGGATGGCCGCCTGCAGCGTGTGTCATGTAGAATTTATAGCCTAATAAATGGACTATTCAGGACCTGAGGGGTCAGAATGCCCCACAGAGAATGCGTCCACTTGGCCCCTGAATTTATTTCACAACAGAAATAAATAGGAGTACTCAAAATAATTCATAACATGCTAAATCAGTTGCAAGTAGAATTGAGCATGTAATGACAAGTCATTTAGATGAGCATAATTTAAATGATTAATGCAGCTAATGCTTCATGGGAGCGATAACTAGGGCTGGGTATCTTTGGGTACCTCATGATATGATATGCAATATTTTGCTTGCAATATTGACGTGGCAATGTCGTCATAGGGGTAAAAGACAAACAAACAAAAAAATATTACATTTCCTGGTAGATATTTTTGCAGCTTAATTCAGACAATATTAAATATAGTGCAGAAACAACTGTTTTATCAATCACTGTTTTAATGCAACATGACTGTAAACAGGATTTTTGCTTCTGTTGCCTGACAAACGGTAATTTAGAAAACACTCAAATAGATCAAATGTATTAAGTAGAAAGTTGAGAAAAATATATATTTGCAGTAGTACCTCAACTTACAAGCTTAGTTTTGTTTTGTCACAGAACTCTTAATTCAAAACACTCGTATGCCAAATTGACGTCTCATATTGAAATTATTTTAAATCAATTTATTTAGTGGTATCCGCCTCTTGCGCACACTAACACCAAACGGGACAACTTTAACATGTAAGGAGCCTTTTATAAAGAAAATATAAATAGACAGGTGATGATTGAGGGAACCCCTCATGAAACAGTTCTGTAGAGATCAAGTAGTCTTATCTTACAAACTATAGGACTCACATGTATTTTCACATTTTTGGTAGTCTTATCTTAGAAACTATCACATTATTTTGTATTTTTCACATATTTCATAGTCTTATCCTACAAACTATAGGAGTCATGTATTTTTCACATCACATATTTTTATAGTCTTATCTTACAAACTGTAGGACTCACATGTATTTTGCACATATTTTATAGTCTTATCTCACAAACTATAGGACTCACGTATTTTTCACATCACATATTTTATCGTCTTATCGTACAAACTATATGACTCACATATATTTTTTCATATCACATATTTGATAGACTTATCGTAAAAACTATAGGACTCAAATGTAATTACACATATTTTATACTCTTATCTTACAAATTATAGGACTCACGTGTATTATTCACATCACATATTTTATAGTCTTATCTTTTGAACTATGTGTGTGTGAATGAGTAAATGTGGAAGTGGTGTCAAAGCGCTTTGAGTACCTTGAAGGTAGAAAGCGCTATACAAGTACAACCCATTTATTATAAATATTGTATAAAAACAATACAATAGAATTTACTACTAACAACTACAGTAGTTTTATGAGGTAATGTAGTAATAATGCACAGCATTTACCTTGAATATATCTCCTTTCAGCAGCTCCTCTGTCAAACCCACCATTAGTAGCTTTTTCATATTCTTATGGATAAATGTCCGCTGTTTAGATATTATTTTAACATTCTTTGACTTGTCCAGTGTGTACCCCGCCTTCAACCCAAATGCAGCCGGGATAGGCTCCAGCCACCCCCGCAACCCCTGGACGAATGGATGGATGGATGTATGGATGGATGGATGGATGGATACTTGGCTGGCGTTACAATCGTTCTGCTTCAGTATAGTACAGACTAGCAGTGACACACCTAAATTGCTTGGCCAAGTTGGCGACAAGCTTGGTCATGTTTTTGGATTATTTTTGTCAATAATTTAATGAATATCATCCATTTCTTCTTAGCCTTGTATTTCACACTCACTTTTTTTCTTTCTGTCAGAGTTAGTTTGTGACCAACCCCAAGATGCAGAAAAGGACGCAGGCATTGAGTAAGGAAACATGGTTTAATAAAACACTAAGACAAAACAAACAAAAGGGGTACAAGAAAAAGCGTGCACGAGGCGGATAACAAACTAAAAGAGCTAGCATGGGAGCTAGAAAACAAAAGGAGCTGAGCGTGGAAGCTAGCGGGTAGCAAGCAGGAAAACAGAAGTCGTTACATGTAGTACAAAGACAAATTGAAAGCAGGGAACAAAATACAGTAAGTTTCACACGGCTACCGAAATATAGCTTACCGCTACGCTGCACGACACGACACGACAGGAGCAACAATACAGAAGTGACAATAATCCAACACTCACTGGATGGGAAGACATGTCTAAATAGGAACAGGCTGATTGACACCAGGTGTGGCCAGGTGCCAATCAGCCTCAGCTGAGAGGACACAGCACTCAGGGAGAAAGGCAGGAAACAGACAAAATAAGAGCGCTGACAGGAACTAAAGACAGGAAATACTACACACACACAAAGGAAAAACTAAAACACAAACAAACTGTCAGGGGCAAGCCTGACACTTTCCATGCTTGGAAAAACAAAGCCTTAAGCTAATGCTGGCGAGTAAGACCAATTATTTTTGTTAGATCTTATGAGGTTTACTCTGACATTTCTTACGCCAATTAATGGCAGGGATAAACTTTTTGCTTGCAACTTAAAGCATAACAATTAGCAGAGAGAGTATACACATTATGACGGATTCAAGTGTAATTTGATTCTTAATATGGGATTTATGAAGGCTGCGAAAATAGTACAATGAAAATCACAAAATGATAGTCAATGTGGTTTAGCATGACTGAACAAACTGATGGCGATCCAATAATTGCGGTGACATTAAAACTAATGCGGTCATGAAAAAAGCAAACTTAACATTCCTGCAAAGTCACAAGTCACATCCATTATCTGTTGTTGGGCATTGTTTTAGTCTACAATCCCCAATGTTCAGCTGTTATGACTACATGGATAAAACCATTGTGTACCAAGATATACAGTCTGGTGTACTTTATAAAAAATCTGTTTGAGGTTATGTGTACTTGGAGTCAGTGTAATAATAACAATAATAATACACCAGACCTTCATTAAAGACAATGTGCTGTGAGGCACTGAAATTTATTAAAACTTGAACTCATTGTGCTCTAATCAATGTTAATACAGGTAGCTCATTATGAGAAGAATAAAATAATAATTCCATCCCATCCATCCATCTTCTTCCGCTTATCCGAGGTCGGGTCGCGGGGGCAGCAGCCTAAGTAGGGAAGCCCAGACTTCCCTCTCCCCAGCCACTTCGTCTAGCTCTTGCCAGGGGATCCCGAGGCGTTTCCAGGCCAGCCGGGAGATGTAGTCTTCCCAACGTGTCCTGGGTCTTCCCCGTGGCCGCCTACAGGTTGGATGTGCCCTAAACACCTCCCTCGGGAGGCGTTCGGGTGGCATCCTGACCAGATGCCCGAACCACCTCATCTGGCTCCTCTCGATGTGGAGGAGCAGCGGCTTTACTTTGAGTTCCTCCCGGATGACAGAGCTTCTCACCCTATCTCTAAGGGAGAGCCCCGCCACCCGGCGGAGGAAACTCATTTCGGCCGCTTGTACCCGTGATCTTATCCTTTCGGTCATGACCCAAAGCTCATGACCATAGGTGAGGATGGGAACGTAGATCGACCGGTAAATTGAGAGCTTTGCCTTCCGGCTCAGCTCCTTCTTCACCACAACGGATCGGGACAACGTCCGCATTACTGAATACGCCGCACCGATCCGCCTGTCGATCTCACGATCCACTCTCCCCCCACTCGTGAACAAGACTCCTAGGTACTTGAACTCCTCCACTCCTCCACAAATAATAATTCACTTTGGTAAAAATTATGCTTATTTTCAAATACATTTTAATCTCTTTAAAAAAAACTTTTAAGATAGATAGATGGATGGATGGATGGATAGATTCAAGAAGTCCTTCATTCCGCATACAGCAATTGATGATATCTGTCTATGACCTGACCGCTTCTATGTTAGCTACCTCTCTTTGTTTATGATGTATATTTTCTGCTGGATCTACTCTTTATTTAATGCTGCCCTTTGTTTTTTGCTGCAGCTGTTACATATACTGTAATGTTGTACATGGTAATTGGTACGTGTTTATATATTGAATATATTCCATCAATCCCTCCATTTTCTATGGTAAAATGGATGTCTGGTAAAATGTCTGGTAAAATGTGAATTAAATTCTTAAAGGTGACGGAGGGGGAAGGGTATAAGAATACGTTGGCGGTGAAATTTGACATTGAATCTTTATACGAGGCAGAGCAGGAAGAGGCTAGGAATAGGGTTGCAGTAACATTTCAGATGGAGTGGCTATCATTCATGAATTGACATTTTATATGCGTTTCTTTGCAGGGCCCTACGCACAATGCGAGATCTGCGCATAACAGGTAGTGCAGAACATTGAGGTGCCACTTTTCAGAGAAATTCTAAATTCTCCTGCAACTTACTGGAATCTGTTAAGAAAGTCTCAACTGAAGCTAGTTTGAATCTAGACCGCCGTCATTCCTCTAATCCTTGCTTGACTGAGGCCAACGTTTCTCAGTACCATTCCAAATCTAATCAAGTAATTCGATTAGAAGAACCCAATAATTTCAGCGGCCCGGATAGTTACGGCTCTGTTTTTAAAAGTCGCATTACGGGAATCATGTCCAACCGTGAAAAGAGGCTTGTTTGTTGGCAGCAGTATGGTTTTTCAAAAGTGTGTTTTTATTCCTTGTGTTGCTTATTTTCTGGATGATTGTTTTTTTTAAAACATTTCTTAAGTAAAAACTGTTGAAGTTGCTGCTTTCCTTATCAAATACTGAGACGTGGCTGTAGTCTGAGTCACTCCTCTCTGTTTTAGTGTGAAAGGTATGGGAGAGTTTGGTTTGAAAATATTGGTATTGATTAAAAATATACTGCATTCAGAACAAATACACGCAAACATGTAGGGTGCATTAGCACGAATGTTCGCAGATTAACAGCATTCCCGTCACAGTCCCTCCAGGATTTTGGGGGATCAGTTTGTGATTGTGGCAGTCTACATTTCCTGAATTTGCAGCAGCTTTCTCAAAAAGTTGCAACGTTTGATGCTTTTTTATTCAATAAGATCGAATCAACTTGTGATTGTATGACTTTCTTGTTATTCTTAATTTTTACTTTTAACCTCAAAAAGCAGTGGATGGCAACAAAAAATTGGAAAACAAATACTGTATTGATGTTTTACTGTATTTACACAAAACATACATAAAAGTAGATACTAGATGGCAGTAAAAAAACATTAATTAGATAGGGTAGGATAGCACTTTGTCATTTAACATAAAGGGGAAATGCACTTTTTTAGGAATTTTGCCTATTGTTCGAGAGCCCGTTTCATTTAAAAACTATTTTTTTAAAGATGATAAAAAACGCTTGTAAGATGTGGTTAATGGGAGTCACCGTTGTAACCTTTAAAGCCCTTTTAAAACAACTTCAAACCCTCCACCAATATTTTATACACACATTACAAGTCTATATATAATGTAACAGACATGTTCATAACAATATGTAATTTGTTCAATATTTACAGTATTTTTGTCATTTTAAGCACCGCCAGAACGGATTTTCTCAGCGTATTTATTTACGTTTTCAAAATCCGGCAAATACTTGTGTTCCTACTTCTGGATTCAAACCCCAGTGTGTTTTCTAATCATGCCAGACCTGGTAATAGACAACTAAGATGACTATTTTTGCAGAAATGAAGATTCCCCTTTTTTATTTTTTTGAGGCTGAATATACAGACGATGAACTGCTGCTTCTAGAAGCGATCACAATGAAAGGGTGAAACGTTGGAGCAGATGGAAGCCAAGAGAGTGAGGTCGGCTTGACTTGACGATGTAAATGGAATTTGGAGCCAAACTATTTTGACATAAATGGTGTGCTTACTCAAAATAAACTGGAAAAAACATCCCCGGCCAACTGGACAAAACGCAAGACTGTCCATCGAGTGAGTCACTATAGTATTAATTATGATACACGCAGCACGCCACGCGTGTTATTACATCTACATACTCTGTCGAGCTAGCTGTGTACAAACAACACATGAAATGCGGGCTAATACTTTACAGACACTGTAATTTGATTGTTCATATTTTTCAGTCAGTACAGATTGGTAGCATATCACATTGTGTTGTGTTTTACAAACTCAAACACAATTTGGGTGCTGATGTAGAAGCTAGTTTATTTCTTGTCGTAGGTAGCTTTTACAGAGCTTGCCGATGTGTTACTACACTGAAAAAACAGTTCCTCAGTGTTCACTCTCACAATAACAATGTCGTTACAGCCAGGTTATTATACAGCTTACGGAACATAAATGAAGTATTGTTGTTGTAGCCGAGCTAAATTTTATTATTTTTTTATTTTATTTTGGTCATTTATTCACATCATTTTTTATTGTGAACTTCCCCAAAAGTGTCTTTTAATGTAAATAGGTTCCACTCACTTTTTTTCCCCCCGGGGGGTGATTTGGCGTTGCACCTGTGTGAGCAGCTTCAGTGAGCACTGATTCCTGGAGCTAGTAAGTCACGTTTATGTCTCTCTCCCTTTATTTTTTTAATAAACGTTTTGGTTGTGACTCTTACAGCAGGGGTGCCCATTACGTCGATCGCGATCGACTGGTCGATCTCGGAGGGTGTGTCAGTCGATCTCAAGCCAGGCATTAAAAAATAGACATAAAAATGAGCAATCATCAATCATACCAAGACTTCACTTTCGTCAGTTGTTTGACATTCTCGGCACCCGAGGATCTTGTGAGATGACGCTGGCTGCTGCAAGCTCATATTTAAGAAAAAAATCACTAACAGGGCGGACGCAGAGAAACACATTTTATTTCTAGAGACTCCGTACCTACTGTCAAAACTCTAAAGACCGACAGCACAGTTCCTGTCTTCACCATAAAAGACGTGTTTCATCCTGCCTGTGCTAACAAAATAAGAGTCTCAGAAAGCTAGCGTGCACAAGCTAGCAAGCTACGGAGTTTGATGCCAATGTATTTCTCACCCGCCCTCAGCGACCGCTTTCTCACTTGCTTGCCCACCCGCACACTCACTGACGTCACTCACCTGCTGCCAGACATTAAAGGGCCACACACATATGCTACTCTCATAACAAAGTGTTTAAAAACGAGTATGCAAGTTGGACAAATGAGATGCCAAATCCAACCACTTTCATGTGGTATTGGACAGAAAGGAGGACTTTTTTTTTCCTCCATTTGAAAATGCGGACGTTATCAGCACCACTGTCTAATTCCAATCAATGCAAGTCATCAGAATCAAATACACCAACTTATATTCTTGTCTTCATGAAAGAAAGGAATCTATGTGTGTTAAACATGCTTGTATTATCATTAAACACCATTAACTTGTTAACAAAAATGTCTCTTTCATAAATAAATAAATATAAATTATAAATAGGAATGAGGTAGATCTCCTCGACTTGGTCAATTGAAAAGTAACTCACCTGCAGAAAAAGTGTGAGCGCCTCTGTCTTACAGGGTTTTATAACAATGCACACACTGTCTTGTGGCTTGCTGTTAAGCATGCGGGTTAAAGGCCTAGTGAAATGAGATGTTCTCATTTAAACGGGAATAGCAGGTCCATTCTATGTGTCATACTTGATCATTTCGCGATATTACCATATTTTTGCTGAAAGGATTTAGTAGAGAAAATCGACGATAAAGTTCGCCCATTTTGATACTTCCTGAAAAAGCCTCGCCTTTACCGGAAGTCGCAGACGATGACGTCACATGTTGATGGCTTCTCATATATTCACATTGATTTTAATGGGAGCCTCCAACAAAAACAGTTATTCGGACCGAGAAAACGACAATTTCCCCATTAATTTGAGCGAGGATGAAAAATTTGTGTTTGAGGATATTGATAGCGGCGGACTAGTAAAAAAAAAAAGTTTAAAAAAAAACGCGATAGCATTGGGACGTATTCAGATGTTTTTAAAGACATTTACTAGGATAATTCTGGGAAATCCCTTATCTTTCTATTGTTTTGCTAGTGTTTTAGTGAGTTAAATAGTACCTGATAGTCGGAAGGGTGTCCCCACGGGTGTGTTGACGCCAGTGTCTGGGGCGAGTCGACGGCAGCTATGGACGGCACAAGCTCAGCTTTTATCCGGTAAGTCTGACTTTTTAACCACAATTTTCTCACCGAAACCTGCTGGTTGACATTTGGTCTGGATCCATGTCTGCTTGACCGCGCTGTGATCCATAATACATTTTCACCTCTGGGAATTTTAAACAAGGAATCACCATGTGTTTGTGTGGCTAAAGGCTAAAGCTTCCCAACTCCATCTTTCTACTTTGACTTCTCCAATATTAATTGAACAAATTGCAAAAGATTCAGCAACACAGATGTCCAAAATACTGTGTAATTATGCCGTTAAAGCAGACGACTTTTAGCTCTGTGTGTGTGCAGCGCTCATACTTCCTAAAAACCTGTGACGTCACGCGTACACGTCATCATTACACAACGTTTTCAAGACGAAAATCCCGGGAAATTTAAAATTGCAATTTAGTAAACTAAAAAGGCCGTATTGGCATGTGTTGCAATGTTAATATTTCATCATTGATATATAAACTATCAGACTGCGTGGTGGGTAGTAGTGGGTTTCAGTAAGCCTTTAAATTCCCGAACTTTCTTTTTATTAAATTGTTGTAAAAACCGGACTTTTGAATGCTAAAGAATGTGTGGATTAGCTTCATGCTAGCGGCAGTTACTACGGGGTTTCCTGGTCTCGTGAGTTTGCGCACGGGTCAAAAACTCCGCTGCGTGTCTGTGTGGACATTTTGTGTGCCGCTGTAGTATTAATGTGAGTGTGTATTTTTTTCTTTATTTATTCTGTTGTGGAGAGAGATACTGTGGACTGTGTGACGCCCTGTTCTTTTGTTCCTATGAAAAAAAAGGTGTCTGTTAATGATTTTTTGGGCATAGTTTATAGTAGAAAAAAAATATAAAATGAGTTGATGTGAGTGAAAAAAAGAGGTAAATTGCTGCACATATTAAGGACCCTTTTTCGTAATGTATATTTTTGTTGACAGCTGATGAATATACTTTATGTACTGTTTTTTATTCAATTAATTTGTTTGAGACTATTTTATGCTTTGTTTGCCTTTTTATTATTGAAATTATTTTATTATTATTATAATAATTGTATCCACATGTAAGAGTTTGAGTTTCAGTGAGCACTGACTCCTGGAGCTGTGCAGAGAGATACTGTGGACTGTGTGTGACGCCCTGTTGATTTGTTCCTATGAAAAAAAGGTGAATAAATCCTCCACGACTCGACTCCTGTGTGTTCATCACGACAAAAGACACAACGCAGAACAGTGACTGTTACATAAGTGTAGAATTTAAGCAGAAAATGCCTTTGTGGAGAGATGGAGCCGACGAGCCGACAGCAGGCGAGGACAAACAGCGGTCCTGACCAAGATGGCTGCCAGGAGGAGGACCATGCAGCAGAGCGGAGAGGCGGGTCACGCCTGTAGCGACATTGCAGCCATCAGAGTCAGGTGCTTACACAACACACCTGCTCTCAATCCCTGCATCTTCTGCTGCAGCATAAAAGGGGAGAGGGAGGAGCAATCGTGGCAGAAGTAGGAGAGAAAACGACAACCGGCAACAAAGACCACGAGAGCGACGAGATCGACCCAGAACGAGATGAGCCCTCGCGGAAGACGCAGCCACTGGCCACCGAAAGGTACGCCGCGACGAGCAGGAAGAAACGGCGTGCTAGAAATTGGCGCGACTAACAGGCAGGAAAATGTGTTTATTGAAATAATAAACCAGAGTCAAACCTGCTACAATGCGTCTTGCATAGATGGTCACAACAACCCACACGATGACGGCTGGAGACTTGTCACAGCCTTATTGCATATATAGAGATAGGAAAGAGCTTTCATAGAGTCCCGAAAGAAGTGGTTCATAGAGGTAATAAAGAAAGCGAAAAAACAGGGGGATTCCGAGATCTATGGTCCCTTCCAAGGTTTCTCGTTGTTCCCATTGGGTTGAGTTTTTTCATGACCTGATGTGGGTGTAACAAATAGGTGAGTGGATTCCAAGGATGCAGAGACGTATAGCGTGCTATCAAGAGTTCTTCTCTTTATTCAAGAAGTAGCAAAAAACAGCAAAAACAAAGTGATGGTGGAAAACGCAAAAAACACACCATGCAAAAAAACTACTAAGAGATACGACATCCAAAAAAACAAAAGTGCTAGACGAGGCTAAGAAAAAAATACTTAATGAAAGAAGTAAAACAACAAATAACAATGCTAGACAAGGCTAAGAATAACAAGGCAAACCTGAAAGGATGGACACAAGACAAACTTGGGCATTCTCTGGCAGGACCACTGACATGTGCGACAGTTGAAAGCAGTAGACAAAGTTCCGCCGCTCACATGTTGTCAGCAGCCAGGTTAAATAGGCTGCCACTTAAGTGTCCTCAGGTGTGTGCTGCTGCCTTGCGCCAGCTGCACCCCACACTGTGGATGAGAGAGAGAGTGAACAGGTGTGCAGACAAAACAGATTGAGCAAGGAATTTCAGAATACCACAGTGGGATCACAGCCGAGGATCTCGTTGTGGCTTGTGCAGTCCTTTGAGATCCATCCATCCATTTCCTACCGCTTATATCCTTTCGGGGTCGCGGGGGGCGCTGGCGCCTATCTCAGCTACAATCGGGCGGAAGGCGGGGTACACCCTGGACAAGTCGCCACCTCATCGCAGGGCCAACACAGATAGACAGACAACATTCACACTCACATTCACACACTAGGGCCAATTTAGTGTTGCCAATCAACCTATCCCCAGGTGCATGTGTTTGGAAGTGGGAGGAAGCCGGAGTACCCGGAGGGAACCCACGCATTCACGGGGAGAACATGCAAACTCCACACAGAAAGATCCCGAGCCTGGATTTGAACCCAGGACTGCCTTTGAGATATTTTTGATTAAAGGCCTACTGAAGTGAGATTTTGTTATTTAAACGGGAGTAGCAGGTCCAAAGACATGCACCTGGGGATAGGTTGTTTGGCAACATTAAATTGGCCCTAGTGTGAATGTGAGTGTGAATGTTGTCTGTCTATCTGTGTTGGCCCTGGGATCAGTGGCGGAGCTAGACTTTTATCCTTGGGGTGGCCAGGGGGTGGCCAAGGCTATTTCAGGGGGTCCACAGACTATAACAATTAATTTTTTTCTTGACTTATCAATTGCAATTAGAGCGTCAAATGTTGAAATGTACATACTAAGCACACACAAGATGAGATTTATGTATATATAATTTGCAGTTTATTAACAATGCAGAAAATGTAAAACACAACTTGGCAACTTAATTACTGAATGGAGCATGTGACTGTTTCTGTCTATGCTCTGACCTGGTGAAGATGGGCTGTGCTGTGTTGTGAGTTCTCTCTCCGGACTAGTCCCAGGAAGGGAGCTGCCATCTTTTTATTCTGTGTCTAATGGAACTACGTTGTATAAAAATGAGAATATTAGTGTAAGCAAAATTAACATACAACCACCATCAAAAACAACACACATCAGTAACCAACACTTCAAAATATCTAAAAATAAACATAAGGGTTCCTTTGAAATTTCCAGACCTTAATTCCCTGACTTCTCAGTAAAAAAAAATAATCTAAAAAAGAATCCAATAATTTGTGACATTTGAGATGAGTATATCATGTGAATAAATCATGCAATTCATCATGGAAATCATTTGTTATCATTATTGGATTTGTATGCCATTAAGTCACCAAATTATTTCCAGAAGATTGTAGATAGGTAGTGTATGCAAAATAATTAACCCACAAATCTTAAAATAACCCAGATATATTTCGATACAATTGTTTCCATCTTCCATATTACTACAGACCTGGAAATGTAGAAATTCCAAACTTTCCATACTAGCGTAGGAACCCTGTAACTTAAAATTACTTAAGTGAGCATGTGACTGCTTCTATGCTCTGACCTGGTGATGATGGGCTGTGTGCATCACCTTCTCTCTCCTCCTGACTCGTCCCAGGATGGGAGCTGCCAGGACTGCTGGCAGACCTGAATCCTGGCTGTTTGTCTGCCTCATCTTTTCCTCACTCTGACTTGGTTCTTTTTAAAAAGAGGTCATAAATCTTCTCTCCCTGCCTTCTCATTCTTAACTGACCCTATGAAAATATAAGCCAGTCTTGTTAACGTTACTCCTGGCATCACTTACAATCACACAGTGTTATTAAATCTCCACTTCAAGCCTAAAACATGTCAGGGCAAATAAATCACTGTAGACCTAAGTTTAATACTCAGACTTTTCAGTTAGTTGGCAGCAGCCTAACTACCGTGTGAACGTTACGTTACAACAGAGCATGAAACAGCTAGCTGGCTGGCTGATTCTCCGCAAGGTTCATTCCTCTAGAACAGTGGTTCTCAACCTTTTTTCAGTGATGTAGCCCTGTGAACATTTTTTTAATTCAAGTACCCCCTAATCAGAGCAAAGCATTTTTGGTAAAAAAAAAAAATAGATACAGAAGTAAAATACAGCACTATGTCATCAGTTTCTGATTTATTAAATTGTATAAGAGTGCAAAATATTGCTCAGTTGTAGTGGTTTTTCTTGAACTATTTGGGGGAAAAAAAGATATAAAAATAACTAAAAACTTGTTGAAAAATAAACAAGTGTTCAATTATAAATAAAGATTTCTACACATAGAAGTAATCATCAACTTAAAGTGCCCTCTTTGGGGATTGTAATAGAGATCCATCTGGATTCATCAACTTCATTCTAAACATTTTTTAACAAAAAAAAAATCTTTAACATCAATATTTATGTAACATGTCCACAAAAAATCTAGCTGTCAACACTGAATATTGCATTTTGCATTTTTTTTTCACAGTTTATGAACTTACATTCATATTTTGTTGAAGTATTATTCAATAAATACATTTATAAAGGATTTTTGAATTGTTGCTATTTTTAGAATATTTTCAAAAAATCTCACGTACCCCTTGGCATACCTTCAAGTACCCCCAGGGGTACGCGTACCCCCATTTGAGAACCACTGCTCTAGAATCATTGGAGAAACACGTAAATATAAATAGCGACCCAAATGAATTAAACGAGATGTTAGCGGCTGTTGGAAGCAAGACGCCGTGAGATGTAACATTAACGTTTGCTTGATGCCGTGGCTCTCTGCTTGTAGAAAAAAAAACTTCTATCTACAAAAGTTATTTTAAACAGTGACTCATTAGGACGCCACCGTAAAACTTACTTTACGAGGAGAAGGTTATCCTTCTTTTTCTTTGTAACTTCGTTGATCTCCGGCTCTCCGGTCTCCAGCAACGATAAGCGACTCCACTTTAAATCTTCGTCTACTTTAGTGGCGATTCTTCTTCTTCTCCCCTAATGAACGTGGCTCGCAAGGCTTTGTGGTACATAGCGCTAACTACTGTACAGGAGGGACTTAGCAGTCAATAGGCTTCACTGATTTAAAAATGCAACTGGCTCCTTCCGACAAGACGTGCGGTGCCGCGATATTTCAGTCATCTGGGGTGGCACCTGGGGGGTCCAAGCAGATTTCAGGGGGGTCCAGTACTACCCCGGCCTCCCCTCTAGCTCCGCCCCTGCCTGGGATGAGGTGGCGACTTGTCCAGGGTGTACCCCGCCTTACGCCCGATTGTAGCTGAGATGGGCGCCAGCGCCCCCCGCGACCCAAAAAAGGGAATAAGCGGTAGGAAAATGGATGGATGGATAGCAGGTCCATTCTATGTGTCATACTTGATCATTTTGCGATATTGCCATATTTTTGCTGAAAGGATTTAGTAGAGAACATCGACGATAAAGTTCGCAACTTTTGGTCGCTAATAGAAAAGCCCTGCCTTTACCGGAAGTATGTGCGCGTGACGTCACGAGTTGCTGGGCTCCACACATATTCACATTGTTTATAATGGGAGCCACCACCAGTAAGAGCAATTCGGACCGAGAAAGGGACAATTTCCCCATTAATTTGAGCGAAGATGAAAGATTCCTTAATTAGGATATTGATAGTGAAGTAGAAGAAAAAAAAAAAGTGACGGCTCCGGGCGGCGGAAGTGTGAGCGTTTCGGATGTAATCAGACACATTTACTAGGATAATTCTGAAAGATCCCTTATCTGCTTATTGTTTTAATAGTGTTTTAGTGAGATTTTAAAGATCGTAAAGGAATACCTCGAGGTCGGATGGCTGCTGTGAACACCCAGTGTCTCAGAGAGAAGCCGAGGAGCCAAGCTCACAGCTGCCTTTTAAACAGCTGCTGCAGGACGACGAATAATCCAATGATTTCTCCGGTAAGATATATATCACAATTTCCCCATCCAAAAACATGCTGGTTGACGTAGAGAAACATGTTCGCTTGACCGCTCTCTGTTAAAGCATCACAACAAACAAAGAAACAGACTGTGTTTCTGTGCTAAAGACAGCTGCAATCCACCGCTTTCCAACAAAAGCATTGTTCTTTATAGTCTCCATTATTAAATGAACAAATTGCAAAAGATTCATCAACACAGATGCCAAAAATACTGTGTAATTACGCCGTGAAAGGAGACGACTTTTAGCCGTGTTTGGTGCAGCGCTAATATTTCCTTACAGTCTGTGACGTCACACATACGCGTCATCATTCCGCGACGTTTTCAACAAGAAACTCGCGGGAAATTTAAAATTGCAATTTAGTAAACTAAAAAGGCCGTATTGGCATGTGTTGCAATGTTAATATTTCATCATTGATGTATAAACTATCAGACTGCGTGGTCGGTAGTAGTGGGTTTTAGTAGGCCTTTGAGGGCTATATTTGTACAGTATACTTTGATTGATTGACTTTGAACACAGATAGACGGACAACCATTTATATGAAATATTATTTTGTGCACATTTGGTTTCGTCTCCCCTTTGTTGTTGAGGCCCTGAGCAAGCAATAACAGAATTAAATTAAAAGTATGTGCAATTCCTCTTGTTGTAGCTGAGTGTTTTCCCACTCTTTAGACGGGAATGCTGACAAAACTATATCCCGAGGAAAGGTTGCATTTTTACTCAACAAAACAGCGTTGTTTTTAACTTTGCCTTCAAACTAGTGACGTATGATACCACTTATTTTCATAACCATTCACACTAGCATTCACAAACTAGGGCCAATTTAGTGTTGATCTGATTCAAATCAACTGGAAAATGTGATCTTTATTGGCCTAAATCTGACTCCTGGCCGAACTTGCTCAGACAGATAATCAGATATATGTGCTTTTTATTGTTCGGAGAGGAATGTACAATAGTGCATCTTTTTTCTTTTTAGATGTGTTTTTCAAAAATCCCTATATTAAATGACACACATTGAAAAACGAGGTTGAGGAAGAATGCAACTAAACATGAGGCAGCTTTATCTTTCACGTGTATCAGATTACATTTCAAGTCGTTTCCTGTTGTCAGTAGATTCAAACAACAAGTTTATCAATGCATGACAACTGACAAACAACATTGTGTTCAAAGCAATGCAGTCAGGACACACAATGTTTTGTTGAAATGGATGTTTGACGATTGCATTAAACTAATGCTGCCTTCCATTTACATCGGAAGTGGGAAGTCGGAGATGGGAATGACACGCGAGTTGTGAACGTTCCAAGTACGATGTCAGAGATTAAGAGGGCCACATCCGCGTAAGCTATTTTTTGTGCTTGCCTCGTCTGAATGTTAACAACTAATGTGAAAAAATGCAGTCTTTCTGCAGCCTTCAAATACGCTGGAGGATGAGGAAACACAGACACTGTTGCTGGCGACGTACAGCGTAAATACCACATTAAATACATGTAGTTTACACTACAGTGACATTACCATGTATAAATACACAACAACACATTGTATATGGCTGATTTACTGCCACAAAAACTAGTCAGAAGTGCAAATAACGGATAATATAGAAGCGGACATCATTGTTTAAACATTCTGAGGAGCCATCTTTGAAACCAAAGGAGTGGGGAGAATGCTCCGACTCTCCTTGGGGGGGGGTGTTCCAGTTGAAATTCCAACTTCCGAGTACAAATGGAACACACAAAAAGATCCATCGAGGTATCTGCTTAGTTGGATCGCGGGGGCAGCAGCCTAAGCAGGGAAGCCCAGACTTCCCTCTCCCCAGCCACTTTGTCCAGCTCTTCCTGACCCTATGCAGTTTTCCTATAGGGCACACAGACATGTGGTGGAGGCTTCAACCGCTCTTCTTAACATTCTATTCAAACATATAAAAGTGTCACACCACGGAGAGCGATGTCTTGTCTTGTTTTTTTTTCTGTCTTGTGAATTGCATGTTTTAGTTTGAAAAGTAACTCCTCTCATTTCAGGTCACTTGCCCTTCCTTTTGGGTCATCAGTCTGACGTCGTCCCTGATCCCTGAGTGTTTCCACCTGTTCCCTACTACCTCATGTGTCTTATAAGCCCACGCCTCCCTTTGTTCTTTGCCAGATTGTCTCGATTCTTTGTGCCTCTCTAGCGTCCTGTCCATGCCTTGCCTCGTCTCGTGTTTGTATACCTTAATCCTGAATGATTTCGTTGCTATTTTGAATTTTCTTTTTCTCCTCCTTAGCAGAGTGATTTTTTGCTATATAGTTTAAGGGAATAAGCGGTAGAAAATGGATGGATTGATAGTTTTACAGCTGCAGTGGTGAGTTGTCATTTTTTTCTTACAGTTATTTCTTTACTTAATTTTTTGGAGTGACATTTTCATAGCCAATGTTTCTTCCTCCTGTTGGAGTGTTTTGTGTTTATAATAAGTTTCATAGAATATACAGAGCCAAGTATAGTTAGTCTTTTTTTTTGTGTGTTTTGCTCCTTTCGGAGTGATTTTCGGTTGTTCCTTTTTTTTGGAACCTTTTCGCCGACTAGTTAAGTAATTGTATATATTAAGTTGCCCTGACTTTGGAGGTGAAAGGAAACTTTCAAAATAAAAGCCTGCCGAATTATCGCCTACTCTGCATCTGAGTCCTATCCTTTTGACCAAGCCTGACAAAAAGGAGAAAAAAAACCACGCAAGACTTTTATTTGTTGATTTTTCATCTGCTTTTAACACGATCCAACCTCATATCCTAGCCGAAAGGCTGATCCGGGATTTTAATCAGAGTTTTAATCTGACTGGTTGGATTTTAGATTTTAGAATTTTTTTATCTTATCGATCCCAACATGTCGAGGTGAATGGTATTTTTATCTGAGCTATCACACTCTTCAACTGGCTCACCTCAAGGATTTGGGCTTTCAGTATTTCTTTTATCCTGTACACAAAGTAAGCACAAGTAAGTATGCCAACAGGGCGCTAGTGAGATTTGCAGATGGCACGGTCGTTGTCAGTCTCCTCAGTGGAAATGAGTCCAGCCATGGTCCCGTTGTTAATGAATTTGTCGGCTGGTGTGAGGAATCATTTTTACAGTTCAACATATTTAAAACTAAGGACATGATTATTGATTTCATCAAAGGTCAGCCTGTAGACTATGTGGACAGCTACAAGTACCTTGACACGGTCATAGACTCAAAGCGGACCTTGGAGATGAACTGCCTGAGGAAACTGTCACGTCTCCACATAGAACCATGGTGTCACTCTTTTATCGGGCATATATTGAATCGATTCTGTCTTTCTCTCTAGAGCCATGGTTGGGTTGTTTGTCTTTGAGAAACCAGTCTGCACTAAATAAAAATGTAAAGTGTGCTAGTAAGCTTAAAGGTGAGCCTCAATTCAACCTATCTGACATCTATGCCACACAGCTGCAAGGCAAGGCGAGCTCTATTATTCACCACTGCACCAATCATCCTTTACGCAGCGAATTCCAGCACCGTCGTCGGCGGTTAATTTTTCCTCTCTGTAGGACTAAACGATTTACTGTGAGAATACATTTGTACCTGCTGCCATCACACACTTAAATAAGGCTATCACATGGTGGTTTTATTTATTTATTATGCCATAGCACTTTAATCACAATGATTTTATTGGTTTATTAGGTATAATATTTTATTGTTCCACATAAATATATAGACAATATAACATACATCCATAAACATGTATGCATATGCAAGAGTGCAATATATTTATCTGTACAGTAATCTATTTATTTATATCCTGCACTAGAACGAGCTAATGCAACAAAATTCTGTTCTTATCCGTACTGTAAAGTTCAAATTTGAATGACAGGAAAAGGAAGTCTAAGTCTAAGTCTACGTCTACGGTGTGATTGTCTACTAGTGATTGTTTGTTGATTTTTGAAATGTGTTTGTTTTATATGATTTGGTTTTGCTTGCTTCATTCAGTTTTGACGCTGATCTATAGGGCTGTGAATCTTTGGGTGTCCCACAATTCGATTCAATATCGATTCTTGGGGTCACGATTCGATAATATATCGATTTTTTCAATTCGATTCGATTCGATTCTCGTTTCAAAAACGATATTTTTTCGACTCAAAACAATTCTGTATTCATTCAATACATAGGATTTCAGCAGGATCTACCACAGTCTGCTGACATGCTAGCAGAGTAGTAGATTAAAAAAAAAAAAGCTTTTATAATTGTAAAGGGCAATGTTTTATCAACTGATTGCAATAATGTAAATTTTTTTTAACTATTAAACGAACCAAAAATATGACTTATTTTATTTTTGTGAAAACATTGGACACAGTGTGTTGTCAAGCTTATGAGATGCGATGCAAGTGTAAGCCACTTTAACACTATTGTTCTTTTTTTTATTTTTATAAATGTCTAATGATAATGTCAATGAGGGATTTTAATCACTGCTATGCTGAAATTGTAACTAATATTGATAATGTTGTTGATAATATTCTTTTTTGTTTCACTACTTTTGGTTTGTTTTGTGTCGTGTTTGTGTTTCCTCAATTGCTCTGTTTATTGCAGTTCAGAGTGTTGCTGGGTCAGGTTTGGTTTTGGAATTGGATTGCATTGTGATGGTATTGCTGTGTATTGTTTTGTTGGATTGATAAAAAAAAAATAAAAAAATTTTAAATCGATTTTTTAAAAATGAGAATCGATTCTGAATTGTACAACGCATTCGATTCGATTCGTATTCGAATCTATTTTTTCCAACACCCCTACTGATTTACAAATGTCTGCACAACTATTTTACCTCCAGGTGCCATTAAAGAAACCTTGACCTTGACCGTGACCTTCCTGGAGGATCTCAAGGCCTTCCCAGACCAGCTGGGAGACATAGTCTCTCCGCCGTGTCCTGGGTCTTCCCCGTGGTCTCCTATCGGTTGGACGCGCCCTAAACACCTCCCTGGGGAGAGGCCCGGGGGACATCCTGACCTCTCGATGTGGAGGAGCAGCAGCTTTACTCTGAGCTCCTCCCGAATGACAGATCTTCTCACCCTATGTCCAAGGGAGAAGCCGCCACCCGACAGAGGAAACTCATTTAGGCCGCTTGGACCTGTGATCTTGTCCATTCTGTCATTATCCAAAGCTCATGACCATAGGTGAGGATTGGAACGTACATCGACCGGATCGATACAGGGTATGCATCAATCATCTCACGATCCAATCTTCCCTGACTCGTGAACAAGAACCTGAGCTACTTGAAGTCCTCCACTTGGGGCAAAAAATCCTTCCCAACTCAGAGACGGTACTACACCCTTTTCCAGTAAAAAAACATGGACTCGGACTTGGAGGTTCTGATTATCATTCCAGTCGCCTTACACTCGTCTGCGAACCGATCACGTGAGAGCTGAAGATCCTAGCCAGATGCAGCCACCAAACCGGATCCCCTCAACGCCCTGACTGCGCTTAGACATTCTGTCCATAAAAGAAACGCCCATAGAAAGACATCAAATTGTTTCCAGGCTGTGAGTGTGTGAGCCCATAAAGCACCCTCTGAGAAAACACTTCATGAAGTATCAGGGTGTAAGTATCATAATAAATATTACATATTACGGATGAGTACAGAGGTCAGTATTATTGTAGCTCCTCACCAAATTTCATAGAGTAAACTTGGCATATTCATAATCGTTTTTAATTGATTGACAGGTTATATGATTATTAGAATTTACATTCTAGCCACTTTTTGTTGAATTTGTTGTTTTTTGTAAAAACACAAACCAAAAAAAAACCCATTTTTGTTAAAAAACAATAGGAGGGTTGCATATTACGTCACATCCGTTCTTCTTATCGGCTTAATTCACACGATGATCAAGCAGCCTAAAAAAAAGTGAGGGTGAGTGTAGTTTGTTCTGTTCTTGGGTGTTCCAATCGTCCAAAATAGGGAAATAGGAAAAAGCGTTCATATAGTCCCGAAATAAGTGGTTCATAATGGTAATAAAGTCAGGGGAAAAATAAATGTGCGTCTAAAGACATGGCTTTTAAAAATATCACATTCATCGTCTAATACAATCGAATACAATCGGATCATTCTTGTGTCTGCAGCGATAACTTTGTAAAATGTTTGTTTGAACATTTGAACATTATTGTGATGCAATCAAGTTTATTCTATTAGCCATGTTTATGCAGCACTAATCATAAAAAAAGGACAAGAGATTGCATTATTTTTTTGTTCTTTTGTGGTTGTGCTGCCTATATATACATTAACTACCAAGGCCAGGTTGTGCAAATAAACTAACGTCATGTTAAGTCCTAGTTAATAAATATTGTGATTAGTGGGCCAATCCACCGTTTTTTGTTGTCCATTTTCATAACAAAAGCTAAAAGCTTAGTTGTTGTTGTGCAGGAAAGCCAAGTGCTTTATTTGACACGGATGACCACATTTTAGCGTATTTAATTGTATTTGTTAGCAACAAGAAAAAATCCTTAATAGTGTTATTAAACAAGATGAATAAATCTCTGGGCAGCACGGTGGGGGGTTAGTATGTCTGACTCACAATACAAAGGTGCTGAGTAGTCCTGGGTCCATCCCAGGCTCGGGATCTTTCTGTGTGGAGTTTGCATGTCCTCCCCGTGACTGCGTGGGTTCCCTCCAGGTACTCCGGCTTCCTCCCACTTCCAAAGACATGCACCTGGGGATAGGTTGATTGGCAACACTAAATTGGCCCTAGTGTGTGAATATGAGTGAATGTTGTCTATCTGTGTTGGCCCTGCGATGAGGTGGCGACTTATCCAGGGTGTACACTGCCTTCCGCCAGATTGAAGCTGAGATAAGTACCTATTAACTACAGCCTGTAGTTAATTGTGCAGTTTTGCATGCCAATAAAGCAATAATGTTTGGTAGTGTTCAAAAGTAAGGCTCCACTTTTCAAGCTAGCTCAATGCTAATTTACATTAGATATGCCATACACATGCTACTGATTAGCATTAACGATTTCAACGTATCCAAATTTGGCGCTAAGATGCTTTTTTTTTTTTTTTTTTCGCTTTCTAACATTTAAATCACGGCTTGTTCTAGGTGGCTAGCAATGCAGCTCATGGGAAAAATCAATTTGACCTCTAAATCCCTTTAAAAACGCATTCAAAATCTTTCAGCACTTCGATTGATTTACGTTCCGTAAGCTGTATAATAACCACGCTGGAGCGACATTGTTATTGTAAAAGCAAACACTGAGGAAGTATTTTTCTATCATAGTAACACATCGGCGTGTTTTAGTATTAACCGTAAAGGCTTACTACGGCAAGACATAAGCTAGCTTCTACAACAACCCAAAATGCATTTGAGTTTGCAATGCACAACACTGTGTTAGAACACCAATCTGTACTGACTGAAAAACATGAACAGTATTTGTAAAGTATTATCCCACATTCCATGTTTTATTTGTACACAGCTAGCCAGTGTATCATGATTGATTAAAGTGACTCACTCGATGGGCAGTTGTTCTTCCTATTTATTTTGGGTAAGCAATCCATTTATGTCGAAGTAGTTTGTCTCCAAGTTCCATATTCATAGAGTCAAAATCGCTTCATCTCCCTCTACCGGCTTACCTGTGCTCCAACGTTTGACTCCTCCTTCATGCTCACTTCTATAAGCAGCAGTATATTCATCCATCCATTTTCTACACCCTGGACAAGTCGCCACCTCAGATAGACAGACAACATTCACACTCACATTTAGCTTCAAAAGTATAAAGCTGTAAATCCTCATTTGTTCGAAAGCAGCCGTCTATGTTGTTTTTACTAAGTCTGCAATGATTAGAAAACAAACTTGTGTTTGATTTTGGAAGAAGGAACCAACACTTGTTGCCAGAAGTCAGACAAATACGGTAAATATTGAACATATTACATATTGTTATGAACATGACTGTTACTACATTATGTATGGACTTGCAGTGTCTATATAAAACGTTGATGGAGGGTTTTGAAGTTGTTTTAGAGGGCTTTGCAGGCTATAACGGTGACTCCCATTAGCCCCATCTTTCAAGCGTTTTATCATTTTTAAAATCCTAAATATAAAGAAATTCGTTTTTGTCTCTCATCATGATTGTGAATGATAGGCAACATTCCAAAAAGAGTGCAGTTCCCCTTTCATGGCAAATTCTACTTCCTGTCAACATACCCAGGACAAACTGTATACTTTCAAATGAGACTATGTTATCAAATAAATTATTATTTATTACCACACGAACATATAGAAGTACGGAAAATTGTTACTGGTATCGATTCCCAGGTACCGGGAATTGGTACTGTATCAGTTCACATGTGAAATGGACTTATCCCTTCGAGATACTGAGAATAATGCTGTAATCCATGCCGGCAACATTTCTGAACAGCATCTGAATTTGACTTCAAACAGTGTCAGACTTACAAGATCATTTGCATTAATGGTGCACAATACACACACACACACACACACACACACACACACACACACCCACCCACACCCTGACTTCACAGAGATCCCAGATTTGACTGAAAATCACTACTATCCTTTCAATTTCTGTACTTTTCTCTTCACTATCGTAACAAAACCATCGTTCACGCAGATTGAAACTGAACTATTTGAGAAGCTTAGATGGTGATGTGGAGGTATTGCTCTTCCGGGATCTTTGGACCACCAATCATTGACATCACCGCTCCTTTTCAGAGTTTTAGACAGTTTATTTTACACAAATGTGCAAAATATCTTGGTGCTTTTTAGCCGTTGTCTGTTCTGTCAGTCTCGCTCTCTCTCTTGTTCGTGCTCCGCCATCAAACCCCTCTCCTTACCGGCTGCTGCTTTTAACCCCCGGCTGATCTCGAAGGCACACCCCGCTTCGCTGCAGGTCCGCAGGCCACTCCCACAGGTGACTTAAAGGTTCAAAAGCATCTTGGACTCCATGGTGAATCCCAAATATATTTTTTGAAATTGATTTTTGTAATATTCTATTCAAAAGCAAATTAGTGGCCTCGCTCATGAGACCTAAACAATTACAGTGGAACCTCAAAGCTTGAATACAACATGTTTGTTTACTGATTTGAATCCACTTTTTCTACAGCAAATAACAGAAACATGATTAATTTGTTGCTATAATAAACACCCTGCATTTTGTCCTTGTACAGTACAGTATATGTGCCAATAAGTTGCATTTATTCACATAGTACATGTTGAATTTATTGCCTAATGTATATGCATACAAACTGAATAGGTTACTATACTGACAAATGAGGCTGCTGTTGATATTCCAAAATGCTGGTGAATGTACTTTAAAAAAACACTGTGTGTGGACAATAATCAGGTATAACAATACCGAAAATTAAAGTTCATAAGAAATATTGCCTACGTGTGGACTTACAGTAGGAAGGGGATTCATATGGCCCCATTTGTCGCAGTTTACCTGACACATCAAACATGACGAATTTAGGAGGGTGGGGGACTTTGGGAGGTATCCACTTTAGCCAACAAATGTGTTTTGTTTCATGTGAATGTGACTGTGAATGTTTTCTGTCTATCTGTGTTGGCCCTGCGATGAGGTGACGACTTGTCCAGGGTGTACTCCGCCTCCCGCCCGATTGTAGCTGAGATAGGCACCAGCAACCCCCGCGACCCCAAAGTGAACAAGTGGTAGGAAATGGATGGATGGATGGAACCTACTTTGACCACAGCGTCAGTTCAAAGTGGCGCTTTCCATAATTTTCAGCAGACTGCTTTGCAAAATGATGCACCCCCAACCTTTGTCCCACACGGGTTCGACCCAGGAATGGGGCCGTATGAATCTTTTCTCTACTGTAGCACAAACGTACAGCAATGTTTTGGTGTGCAGACTGATTGGTGCACTGACAACTCACCACATGCCAAAGAAAACTGCTTTCCATTTGTATAATCTCTGTGTTTTCATTCGGTTTTTAAAAAGCCAAATATGATCAGATTAAAGTGTTTTCAGGTGTAGTAAAATGTTTATTTCGAGCCAAATTATTTGAGAAATCTGACTAATTTAGTGCATGAAAACCTACTGACTGACTTCGCAATGTATTTTTCAGACTTGTTTTATTATTTTTTTGATTAAAAAAATAGTTTACTGACCAAGGTTCTTAAAAAAAAAATGGTTCTCAAAGTTTTTTCACTAAGTACCACCTCAGAAAAGTGTCTCTCCAAGCACAACCATAATAACCAACATTAAAATACAGTAACGTAGAAGGTCTAAGTACTCATCAAAAGCAAGGCAGATTGTCAATTTATTTAAGTATATTTAATATTGTTTGCCACTGTAAGACTGCACATATTTGAACAGTAACACTGTTAGAATAGTTAATTAAGTGATTCTTTGGCATATCCAAAAGGAATAAGCGGTAGGGAATGGATGGGATGGATGGACAATATAAATGATATCCATTTGGCCTATGATATAGTTTTATTACTATTGTTTTATTGTGATAAGCATGTTGACACATCCTATAATTGTGTCTGCAAATTTGACAACGACAAGCGAATGAACGCGTCCTAAACTCACTGTAGAATCCTCGCTAGCAAGCCAGCGGCTAACGTCCCTCCACAGTGCAAAGCAGCTCTTTAGTGCGTAATCCTTGCCTCCATGGCGGCAAACAAACTACGTTTCTTACAAGTATCATACCTGGGGGACGAGAAATAGCTTAACACTGCACACCGAAGGAGAACAAGGTCCACCGCTAACCGCAAGCTAGAGCTCTTTAAAGTGAACATGGGTGAGCGGGTCGATACAAATATTGACAGCATATATCATTATATGATCGATACTTCAGTGATTAAAGTTATATTTTTAAGTATCAAAAAATATTTTGTCGTATTTGTTATTGATTACAAACCCAGCAAAAAGGCCGGTTAGCACAGAAGAGCTTTAAGGGCAAAAACCAAATGATTTAAATCATAGACAATAGTAAGAAATTATTTTAAAATGTTATTTATGTATTTACATCTCTGTCCTGTGTTTTTGTCTGATTATATTTGTGATCGAAAACTAAATCTTTCATTGATCTTCAAAATTTTAAGTTTCAATATCAGCATTGATATGACCAATACTGCCTCTGTAACTACTCAGTACTGGGTCAAGGCACACATTTGTAGTATCGCAAAAAGCTAATGTACTCGAAATAAAAAAGGCACCAAATATTAACAGTAAATTAGGAAGTATATTAATGAGAGTTTTAAGGAAATAATACAACTGAAAATGACACAATATGTAACCTTGTACGTTTTGTGTTCTTAAGATTAATTTTAAAAAGTTATCTGTTTCTACCACCCCCCCCCCCTCAAAAAAACATTAAAATAAATTACATTATGATGTAATTATTATTTAAGAGATTAATTACTAGGGGAATTAATTATTGTTGTCAAAAAAATATTTTTACTGCATTGTGTTAGCGTTAGTTAATAAAGACATGGAATGTGTATCTATGTAGTATCCTTGTCCACAAAGGAGGTATTATACGACTGCAAGCTTGTCACTTCAATCATTGATTTGTCGTTCATTAATCCCCCATAGTGGTAGTAGTGTGTAAGTGTGCGTTCACTGTACTTACATTTTTTTTAAATTTCAAAATCATTTTAATGTGATGCTTCTTGTTGTTTTCATTACTAAAAAGATGTTTCCTGCATTTAATTTTCTGTGCTACTGACGCTGTCAAGAGAAAACTCAACCCAGTGGGATGACAATGAGAAACCTTGGAGAGGACCCCAGATGTGGGTGACCCCTCCCTCTAGGGGCGACCGGTACAATGGACGTCGAGTGGGTCTAGCAGGATATTGTGAAAGTCCAGTCCATAGTGGATCTAACATAATTGTGAGAGTCCAGTCCGTAGTAAGGCCAGCAGGAAACCATCCCGAGCAAAGACAGGTCAGCAGCACAGAGACGTCCCCAACCGATGCACAGGTGAGCGGTCCACCCCGGTCCCGACTCTGGACAGCCAGCACTTCATCCGTGGCCACCGAACCTGTGCCCCCCCTTCAAGAGGGAGAGGTGGAAGAGCAGAAAAGAAAAGAAACGGCAGATCAACTGGTCGAAAAGGGGGGTCTATTTAAAGGCTAGAGCAGTGGTTCTTAACCTTGTTGGAGGTACCGAACCTCACCAGTTTCATATGTGCATTCACCGAACCCTTCTTTAGTGAAAAATAAAATGTTTTTTTCTCAATTTAATCTTAATTTATAAATATTAATCATGAAATTATGTTATTATATTACAAACAGAAAGTTACAGGAATGTACACATGATCCCATGTTTACATCTCATTGTGCAACATGTGAGTGTTTTAGTGGCAACTAAATGCGATATCTGAAAGGGGTACAAAGTATTTCCAAAGCAGGAACTCCACCTCATGGAAATGACTGGTGTCATTTGATTATAATAATAAAACATTACCTTTGCTCACGCGTATGGAAAATTAGAGGGAACATTGTTTGGGGGTATCCATAATACGTTGATAGGGAGAAGTTTTTATTCACACGATGGCTGAGGCTCCGCCAAACCCCTGAGGCCGACTCACCGAACCTTTAGGGTACGATAGAACCCAGGTTAAGAACCACTGGGCTAGAGTATACAAATGAGTTTTAAGATGGGACTTGAATGCTTCTACTGAGGTAGCATCTTTAACGGTTACTGGTAGGGCATTCCATAGTACTGGAGCTCAAATAGAAAACGCTCTATAGCAGGGGTACGGAACCTATGGTTCTTCCAGATGTGGCTCTTTTGATGACTGCATCCGGCTCTCGGATAAATCTGAGCTGACATTACTTAACGCAATAAGTAATGAATAATTGCACTTGTAATTATAGTGTTAAAAATGACGTTCAAAATATAAAACATTTTCATGCATTTTTAATCCATCCATCCGTTTCCTACCGCACCTGTTCAAGAAGTTGCGTTAACGGTAAGAAGTTATTTATTTATTGTTGGTTAGTGTGGGGCTTGCCCTCCTGGGGGTTCTTCAGACCATCAAGTACCGACATGAGAGCCTGTTTCAGGGTTACAATATTGTTTTATTTTTCAATAAGTCTCTCAGTTGCTTTCCAGCAATTGTCTTTTTCTCTTTCATTCTCGCTCGCGCTCTGGCTTCAGCCTCAACCCTGTCTCTCCTCCTGGCTGCTGCTTATAACAGAGCGACAGGTGATTAGATAACAAGGCCCAGATGGGCCGTTTACGCACCTGTCGCTGATTTCAAGCACGATCCTGGCAACACCCCGCTTCGCTGCAGGCCCGCAGGCCACGCCCCCTCCACAGTTAGCTTCAGAATAACAAGGTTATTATTACAAAGAATGAGAGACCTATTATACTCTAGAAATGTTGTTCTTACTTATAAATGCACACATTTAGTTGTGTTCAGTGTTAAAAAATTTTTAATATTGCTCTTACAGAATTACATTTTAAAATATTTGGCTTTCTTGGCTCTCTCAGCCAAAAAGGTTCCCGACCCCTGCTCTATAGCCTGCAGACTTTTTTTTTTTAACTAGTTTACTCGTCAAAAGTAACAGCATTACAAAACGCTGTTATCCTATTAAGCTGTTATTCTGACCACTGTACGTCAGCAGCCTCATTGGAAGCCATTTTAAAATGATTCTATAAGCATTTTTATACCAAAATAATATATTGTGATATGTATAGTTAACGCAGGATGCTGCAATCACCCAAAAATAGATTTGAGGCAACTCAGCAACAAGAGCACAGACGTGTGTTTTCTTGCATTAGAGGAAGTAGCATTTCTTATTATAAAATAGATTTTTATTGTCAATGTACATTGTACAAAGAAGTTGCAAGCAAACTTATTTAGTGCAAATTCATAAACACACATAATAAAAATAAAAACATGGTACTGAGATATCCATCCGTCCATCTATTTTCTACCGCTTGTACCTTTTAGGGTCGCGGGGGTCGCTGGAGCTTATCTCAGCTGCATTCGGGCGGAAGGCGGGGTACACCCTGGACAAGTCGCCACCTCATCGCAGGGCCAACACAGATAGACAGACAACATTCACACTCACATTCACACACAAGGGCCAATTTTTTAGTGTTGCCAATCAACCTATCCCCAGGTGCATGTCTTTGGAGGTGGGAGGAAGCCGGAGTATCCAGAGGGGAACCCACGCAGTCACGGGGAGAACATGCAAACTCAACACAGAAATATCCTGAGCCCGGGATTGAACCCAGGACTACTCAGGACCTTCGTATTGTGAGGCAGACGCACTAACCCCTCTTCCACCGTGCTGCCCCAAGTCAAAGCTATATGTTTTTTTAACTGGGGCACAAAATGAACCGTGCATGAACATCACCTTGTTCAAAGAACAAAACCAACACAGTGCATGAACTCACAAGTAATTACACACCTGCAAATCAGATGTAAAATCAGAGGGAACCTTGTTTGGGGGTATCCATAATACTCTATAGCAGGGTTCTCCAACTCAATTTACCTGGGGGCCACTGGATGCAGAAACTGGGTGAGGCTAGGCCGCGGGGGTGTTTATGTTGTGTTTATGTTGTGTTACGGTGCGGATGTTCTCCCAAAATGTGTATGTCGTTCTTGTTTGGTGTGGGTTCACAGTGTGGCACATATTTGTAACAGTGTTAAAGTTTTTTTTTACGGCCACCCTCAGTGTGACCTGTGTAGCTGTTGATCAAATATGTCTTGCAATAACTCCTTACATAGCGAGGTACGACATAAACCTGGGCTTGCACGCTGTTAGTGCAGGATGTAGGTGGCACTAAAGACAGTGTCATCATGGCACCCCCTGAATATTGTTGGTAGGGAGAAAATCAACAGGAATTCTAGAGGATGGGTCCCCTGAATTTCAGTGGTTTCCCGGGAAAATTGGGAGCGTTGGCAAGTCTGACGCTGTCAAGCGCCGCTAATATTAATATCGCGGGCCGCACTAGCATTAAATTGTCAAATCAAGGTGCGGGCTGCAAAATAACGTCCCGCGGGCCGCATGTTTGAGACCCCTGCTCTATAGGGAGACGTTTTTATTTATACGATGATTAGGGTGTGTCTTGACGTCTGCGGCAGAGGCTCCGCCAAACCCCTGAGGCCGACTCACCGAACCCCTAGGGTTCGATCGAACCCAGGTTAAGAACCACTGCACTAGGGCCCATTTAGTGTTGCCAATCAACCTATCACCAGGTGCATGTCTTTGGAAAATATTAATGATAACAATAATAAAAATAATTATAAAAAATACTACATAAAAAACATAAAATACCAAGCACACAGCTCAGATGCATAGTCCGTTTTTATGTCTTGTGTTCAGCGACACTATTGCTCTCGGGTAGAAAGTGTTCTTGAACCTTTTTGTCGGGCATTTTATTGTCTTGTACCTCCTGCCCGAGGGCAGCTGTTCAAAAAGTTGATCAACTTATTGCTGTCTCTCCCCTTAGAAGCTTTCACTTCTCTATCCTTGTAAAATGCAGGATTTTTGGTGAAGCACTTGGGTCGGAGCCTATTGAATGGTGCAGGTGTACCTCATGCTGTCATTAATCATACCGTACTAACTGCCATTAAGTCACATGTAATCAATTGATTCATTCATTAGACTTCAACAGACATCAAGTAACTTAGAGGTCAAAAGGAGACCCAGTGCTCCTGACATATGGCCGCTACTAACGACATGTGCAATTAGTCCCCTGACCTGTGTAATTGGCATCCATTAAAACATCAATGGGAGGCTTTGAGGGCATTGTACCACTTCAGTAGGGATACTACAATTGCATCGGGTCTGCAAAAGCAACACAACACGCTTGTCTGCACTAGTTGCACTAAATCAGATTTGGGGGGTGGAAACAAATGCAATTTACATTTTCTCTTACTGTAATATTTCCTCTTTAAAATCGAAATACCTTTACCTTCCCCGTTGTCACGGCGAAGCAGCCATAAGATGTCCTGCCACAACTCTTGCTGCACATTAAATGCCGCAGGATGTCTTTGTAGACGTGCCAGGTGATAGTTTTGCCCTATGGCAAACAATCCTGGAACTTTTCTGACACACACACTGCGACGGTGTGGCTCAGATGGTACTTGAGGGTTCCCGGTTCTGGAGCCTATCTCAGCTACAATCGGACGGAAGGCGGTGTACACCCTGGACAAGTAGCCACCTTATCGCGGGGCCAAGGCTAATTTAGTGTTGCCAATCAACCTGTCCCAGGTACATGTACTTGGAAGTGGGAGGAAGCCGGATTACCCAGAGGGAATCCACGCAGTCACGGGGAGGACATGCAAACTCCATACAGTACACCTGAAAAGTATTCACAGCGCTTTCACTTTTTCCACATTCTGTTACGCTACAGCCTTATTCCAAAATGGAATACATTAATTTTTGTCCTCAAAATTCTACACAAAATACCCAAATTATGACAAAGTCAAAGTGTTTTTTTTAATGCAAATTTATTAAAAACTAAGAATTTTTAAAAAATCACACGTGCATAAGTATTCACAGCCTTTGATCAATACTTTGTTGATGCACCTTAGGCAGCAATTACAGCCTCAAGTCTTTTTTGCTTCAAGCTTTGTACACCTGTCTTTGGGCAGTTTAACCTGTTCCTCTTTGCCTATTTGTCTTTGCAGCCCCTGTCAAGCTCCATGGGATGAGAGGCGTTGGTTTACATTGAGCATGTGTCTATCTATCTGCGTTGGCCCTAAGATGAGGTGGCGACATGTCCAGGGTGTAGCCATCCTGACTCACAACACACCTCCCCCGCGTTATGCCGTTTATGAATTGTTACGTCCCAAGCCTTATGGGAGCCTTGTGGGAATGGGTTCAGTGTGGAGGCCTACTTGGCCACCACCTCTCTCCTCTCCTTCTCTGTTTGCAGGTTTCACACTTGCATCTGGTCCGGCCACAGTTTCCCTCTCCCCTCTCTCGCTCTCAATGTTTGTTTGCAGGTCCCACAGCTGCACCTCCTTGGAGATGATCAGCTGGAGTGGATATCAGCTGGGATCCCCAGGACCTTAAAGGCCTACTGAAACCCACTACTACCAACCACGATAGTTTATACATCAATGATTAAAGGGGTACATTATCACAATTTCAGAAGGGTTAAAACCAATAAAAATAAATGGGTTGTACTTGTATAGCGCTTTTCTACCTTCAAGGTACTCAAAGCGCTTTGACACTACTTCCACATTTACCCATTCGCACGCACATTCACACACTGATGGAGGGAGCTGCCATGCAAGGCGCCAACCAGCACCCATCAGGAGCAAGGGTGAAGTGTCTTGCTCAGGACACAACGGACGTGACGAAGTTGGTACTAGGTGGGATTTGAACCAGGGACCCTCGGGTTGCGCACGGCCACTCTTCCACTGCGCCACGCCGTCCCAGTTCCCAGTGGCCCTACTTTATTTTTCGAAGTTTTTTTCACAATTTTACCCGTCCCGGAATATCCCTAAAAAAAGCTTTAAAATGCTTGATTTTCGCAATTTGCGAAAGCCACTGTCCATTTCCCTGTGACGTCACATAGCGATTCCAATACAAACAATGGTAAATAGCACAGCAAGATATAGCGACATTAGCTCGGATTCAGATTCGGATTTCAGCGGCTTAAGCGATTCAACAGATTACGCATGTATTGAAACAGATGGTTGGAGTATGGAGGCAGATAGCGAAAACGAAATTGAAGAAGAAACTGAAGCTATTGAGCGAATAGCTATTGACGCTATTCGGCCATGCATGTCTGCGTTAACATCGCCGGTAAAATGTGCAGACCAACCGATCAGGACTTTCACATTGACACTGGATCAACTTAAATCCGCTGATTGGTAAGTGTTTGTTTCGCATTAAATGTGGGTGGAGGGAAACGCTGGATGCAAATACAACTACAAATGTACATACAGGTAGCCGAAATAGCATGTTAGCATCGATTAGCTGGCAGTCATGCCGCGACCAAATATGTCTGATTAGCACATAAGTCAATAACATCAACAAAACTCACGTTTATGATTTTGTTGACTTTATCGTTGGGAATGCATCTGCTTTGAGTGTCGCAGGATATCCAGACATTCTTGTCATCTCTGTGCCATCTCTGTCGTAGCATCGCCGGTAAAAACCAAACGAGGGACTTTCGCATCTCTTGACACTGGAGCAACCTAAATCCGTCGATAGTTAAGTGTTTGTTTGGCATTAAATGTGGGTGGAGAGAAAGGCTGGATGTAAATATAGCTGCAAATGAGGCATAATGCTGCAATATGTACACAGTTAGCCTAAATAGCATGTTAGCATCGATTAGCATGCCGTCCTAATTGATGCACATTCTACGTAAATCAACTAAAATCCGTCCCTGATCGTGTTGTTACACCCTCCGACAACACACCGACGAGGCATTATGTCTCCAAGGTACTGGAAAACAGTCCAAAAAACGGAAAATAACAGAGCTAATTGGACTCGATGCGTCTGATGTGGTAGGGAAAAATGGCGTTGACTACCGATGTGACGTCACGTTCTCACGTCGTCGCTCAGAGAGCGATAAACAGAAAGGCGTTTAATTCACCAAAATTCACCCATTTAGAGTTCGTAAAACGGTTAAAAAAATATATGGTCTTTTTTCTGCAACATCAAGGTATATATTGACGCTTGCATAGGTCTGGTGATAATGTTCCCCTTTAAATCTTAACATTGCAACACATGCCAATACGGCCGGTTTAGTTTACTAAATTACAATTTTAGATTTCCCGCGGAGTTTCTTGTTGAAAATGACGGAATGATGACGTGTGTTTGTGGCGTTATTGGTTGGAGGGGACATTTTAGCTCAGCACCACTTACAGCTAAAAGTCGTCTCTTTTCATCGCATAATTACGCAGTATTTTGGACATCTGTGTTGCTGAATCTTTTGCAATTTGTTCAGTTAATAATGGAGACTGTAAAGAACAATGCTGTTGGTGGAAAGCGGTGTATTGCAGCTGCCTTTAGCACCGAAACACAGCCGGTGTTTCTTTGTTTGTTGTGAAGCTTTAATACAGAGCGGTCAAGCGAACATGTTTCTCTACGTCAACCAGCATGTTTTTGGATGGGAAAATTGTGATATTAAGTCGGCTCTTACCGGAGACTTGAGTGGAATATGCGTTTTCCTGCAGTAGCTGTCAAAAAAGGCAGCTGTGAGCTTGGCTCCTGCATTGGCTTCTCTGAGAGACACTGGCGTGTTCACCGCAGCCATCCGACTTTGAGGTATGTCTTTACAATCTCACTAAAACACTATTGAAACAATAAGCAGATAAGGGATCTCCCAAAATTATCCTAGTAAATGTGTCTAATTACATCTGAAACGCTCACACTGCCTCCACCCGGAGCCGTCGCTTTTTATTTATTTTTTTATTTTTTATTTTTTTCTAGTCCTTCACTATCAATATCCTCATCCACAAATCTTTCATCCTCGCTCAAATTAATGGGGAAATTGTCGCTTTCTCGGTCCGAATTGCTCTTGCTGCTGATGGCTCACATTATAAACAATGTGAGGATGTGAGGAGCCCTCACGCTGGTGACGTCACGCGCACATACTTAAGATAAAGGCAAGGCTTTTTTTTATTAGCGACCAATAGTTGCGAACTTTATCATCGATGTTCTCTACTAAATCCTTTCAGCAAAAATATGGCAATATCGCGAAATGATCAAGTATGACACATCGAATGGACCTGCTATCCCTGTTTGAATAAGAAAATGTCATTTCAGTAGGCCTTTAACTCTGCTGTCCCTATGTTCTGGTCGGTCCTGCTTGGTTGTTGGCTGGAGTCTTGTTTTGCAAGTTGGTTTGGGTCGGGTTGCGGGGGTGCTGGAGCCTATCCCAGTGGCACTCGGGCGAAAGGCGGCGTACACCCTGGACGAGTCGCCACTTCATCGCAGGGCCAATACAGATAGCCAGACAACCACTTATTCATCCATCCATCCATTTTCTACCGCTTGTCGCTTTTGGGGTCGCGGGGGTGCTGGAGCATATCCCGGCTGCATTAGGGCGGAAGGCGGGGAACACCCTGGACAAGTTTCCGCCTCATTGCAGGGCCAACAACCATTCATATAAAGTATCATTTTATGCACAGTTTACTTCAGTCTCGTCTCCCATTTGTGGTTGCGGCCCTGAGCAAGCCGTAACAGCATGTAATGAAATGTATGAGCAATTCCTCTGTAATTGGAGCTGAGTGTTTTCTTACTCTTTAGATGAGAATGCGGCAGCCTGGTGGAAGAGAGGTTAGTGCTTGTGCCTCACAATACAAAGGTCCTGAGTTCAATCCCGGGCTCGGGATCTTTCTGTGTGGAGTTTGCATGTTTTCCCCGTGACTGCGTGGGTTCCTTCCGGGTACCCCAGCTTCCTCCCACCTCCAAAGACATGCACCTGGGGATAGGTTGATTGGCAACACTAAATTGGCCCTAGTGTGGGAATGTGAGTGTGAATGTTGTCTGTCTATCCGTGTTGGCCCTGTGATGAGGTGGCGACTTGTCCAGGGTGTACACCACCTACCGCCCGAATGCAGCTGAGATAGGCTCCAGCGACCCCCCCACGACCCCAAAAGGGACAAGCAGTAGAAAATAGATGGATGGATGGATGGAAGAGAATGCTACCAATACTACGTCACAAAAAAAGGTTGCATTTTTACTGAACAAAACACTGTTGTCGTTTTTACCTTTGCCTTCAAACTAGTGATGTGAAATACCACTGATTTTCATTCGTATCCGTAAAATTTGGTTGGGGGAGTTGGGGGCGGGGTTGAGGTGCAGGCAGCATACCCCTTCCCCTCCGAGCTGTCCTGGATTAAATTCTTTTTTCCAATCATTTTGGAACTTGCAAGCGTATTTCTTCTTCTTACTCGTCATCGTCATGACTCTTCTTTGTTCTTCTGCTTCGTCTCCTTCTTGTTGTGTGTGCAGTTGTCCACTGAGCTCCAAAAGCCGTAGATGTTATTGTAGCGTCCCGGAAGAGTTAGTGCTGCAAGGGGTTCTGGGTATTTGTTCTGTTGTGTTTATTTTGTGTTACGGTGTGGATGTTCTCCTGAAATGTGTTTGTCATTCTTGTTTGGTGTGGGTTGACAATGTGGCGCATATTAGTTACAGTGTTCACGTTTTTTATACGGCCACCGTCAATGTGACATGTATGGCTGTTGACCAAGTATAAATGCATTCACGTGCGTGCGTGCGTGTGCTTGTGTTTGAAATTAACGTTATCATTAAACCAGTTAAATGATCATACAACGTGTCGGCATTTCTTGACATCTTTGCGTAAAGATCATTGTTAAACCTAAACAACGCTACATTATTTTGTGACTGGTGTGTTTATATGGAAAAGCGGACACCTGGACAGCATCGGGTCGTTAAAGGCCTACTGAAATGAGCTTTTCTCATGTAAACGGGGATAGCAGGTTCATTCTATGTGTCATACTTGATCATTTCGCGATATTGCCAACTTTTGGTAGCTAACAGAAATGCCCTGCCTTTACCGGAAATCGCAGACGATGACGTCACCCGTTGATGGCTCCTCACATCCTCACATTGTTTATAATGGGAGCCTCCAACAAAAACAGCTATTCGGACCGAGAAAACGACAATTTCCCCATTAATTTGAGCGAGGATGAAAGATTGGTGTTCAAGGATATTGAAAGTGACGGACTAAAAAAAACAAACGCGATTGCATTGGGACGGATTTAGATATTTTTAGACACATTTACTAGGATAATTTTGGGAAATCCCTTATCTTTCTATTGTGTTGCTAGCGTTTTAGTGAGTTTAATAGTACCTAATAGTCGGAAGGGTGTGTCCACAGGTGTCTTGAGGCCAGTGTCTGATGGAAGTCGACGGCAGCTGTACTGACGGCACAAGCTCAGCTGATCTCCGGTAAGAAGCGACTTTTTACCACAATTTTCTCACCGAAAACCGCTTGTTGACAAGTGGTCGGGATCCATGTTCGCTTGACCGCTGTGATCCATAGTAAAGTTTCACCTCCGGGAATTTTACACAAGGAATCACCGTGTGTTTGTGTGGCTAAAGGCTAAAGCTTCCCAACTCCATCTTTCTACATTGACTTCTCCAATATTAATTGAACAAATTGCAAAAGATTCAACAACACAGATGTCCAAAATACTGTGTAATTATGCAATTAAAGCAGACAACTTTTAGCTGTGTGTGCGCTTATATTTCCTAACAGTCCGTGACGACACGCGTACTCGTCAGCATTCCGCGACGTTTTCAACGGGATACTTCACGGGAAATTTAAAATTGCAATTTAGTAAACTAAAAAGGCCGTATTGGCATGTGTTGCAATGTTAATATTTCATCATTGATATATAAACTATCAGACTGCGTGGTGGGTAGTAGTGGGTTTCAGTAGGCATTTAAGGGGGAAGGTTTTAGGTGAGAGAGGACGCTAAAGGCTTTTTAAGCCAGCAAGTAATCAGTTTTTTACATTCAATGCCCAGTAGTGCGTGAATGTGTTCCTGTATAGTATTTCTCCAGCAATGGTCATGTGGTGACATAAATTATGGTATTTTGAGAGGTAATCATTGGACACAGGACATCACTTAAAGTTAAAGTACCAATGATTGTCACACACACACTAGGTGTGGCGAAATTATTCTCTGCATTTAACCCATCACCCTTGTTCAACCCCTGGGAGGTGAGGGGAGCAGTGGACACCAGCGGTGGTCGCGCCTGGGAATCATTTTTGGTGATTTAACCCCCAATTCCAACCCTTGATGCTGAGTGCCAAGCATGTAGGTAACGGGACCCATTTTTATAGCCTTTGGTATGACTCGGCTGGGGTTTGAACTGACAACCTACCGATTTCAGGGCGGACACTCTAACCCCTAAGCCACTGAGTAGGTTGAGTCCTAGGTGGAAACGCACTGCCCGCCACGTATTTGATATATATCCAACTCTGTATGCAGTGTCTCCAAATTGCCTACAATAAAATTATACATAGACTTGCTGTTTTATATTACTAAATGACTGATTTCAATTACCAGTAATGTTCCCAAATCAAATAATGACAGACTAACTGACTGCGCACAGTCGGCGGAAGAAAAAGTAGTTCCCACCAAACGCGCTTAATTTAGACAAGATATCAACGATTTAGTTACTTAAAACTGTCTTCCTGCTAATGATATACATTATCTCAAAATATTTAAAGTACCAAAAATATTGATATTTAGATTTGAGAATCGATATTAGAGCATAAAGCTCTGGTATCGTCGGAATCAATATTTCAGTATCAATCCGCACATCACTACTTCAAACTGCACTGCATTTCTACTATTTAGAGTTTGAGTCATTTTTATGACATTACACCCATCCATCCATCCATCCATCCATCTTCTTCCGATTATCCGAGTTCGGGTCACGGGGGCAGCAGCCTATGTAGGGAAGCCCAGACTTCCCTCTCCCCAGCCACTTTGTCTAGCTCTTCCCGGGGCATCCCGAGGCATTCCCAGGCCAGCTGGGAGACATAGTCTTCCCAACGTGTCCTGGGTCTTCCCCGTTGTCTCCTACCGGTTGGACGTAGCCTAAAAACCTCCCACGGGAGGCGTTTGGCTGGCATCCTGACCAGATGCCCGAACCACCTCATCTGGCTCCTCTCAATGTGGAGGAGCAGCGGCTTTACTTTGAGTTCCTCCCGGATGGCAGAGCTTCTCACCCTATCTCTAAGGGAGAGCCCCGCCACCCGGCGGAGGAAACTCATTTCGACCGCTTGTACCCGTGATCTTATCCTTTCGGTCATGACCCAAAGCTCATGACCATAGGTGAGGATGGGAACGTAGATTGACCGGTAAATTGAGAGCTTTGCCTTCCGGTTCAGCTCCTTCTTCACCACAACAGATCGGTACAACGTCCGCATTACTGAAGACGCCGCACTGATCCGCCTGTCGATCTCACGATCCACTCTTCCCTCACTTGTGAACAAGACTCCTAGGTACTTGAACTCCTCCACTTGGGGCAGGGTCTCCTCCCCAACCCGGAGATGGCACTCCACCCTTTTCCGGGAGAGAACCATGGACTCAGCACCTCCAAGTCCGAGTCCATGACATTACACATACTGTAATATTGTAACAAAAACAATTAGTGCTACTTTATGTTCCCATATGCTTGTGTGCTTGATTGAGAAGTTACCCATCAATCATCTATCAATTATCAAACTCATTTTCTACCCCATGTGTATCATTTTAACAGAACAGTATACTGTAGTCCCGGGCTACTGCATTTACATATTTTTTACAGCTGACTGGGGGAATAAGCCTATTAGTGTAATTTATACAAAATGTGCAGCGTGAGGCGGCCAAGCCCCTCTTTGTTGAAGTGGAGAGCGCCAAAAAAGGAAGGGGTGGAAACATACACAATAAATATGATTGGTTCCGCCCTCTATAGGGATCTGACAGTGTATGTACGAGGTAATGAATGGCTGCCACACTCTTTGTTTGATATGTCAGGAGGATGATGGATGAGTGTGGCTAGGGTTTATCCCCAGCACATCGGAGCCTAGAAGATGGCTTCTTAATATATGTGATGGCATACAGCAGTTTCAGGCCAGATCCAGTACAAGAAAATTTCAAGGATGAGAGTCTTCTCCTTTGATAGCCATTAAAAAATTTCAATCAGCAAAAAAGAGAAAAATGACAGTAATACTTATAATTAAAACAGAGAATTAAAAAACTTTAAAGCAAAAAAGTGAGAAGAGAGAAACTCAATTTTGGTGCAAATAATAAATCCACAATTTGCCCGTCTCAAAGGAAATCATGACAAAAATCATAGCTCAAAAAGAACATCCACACTTCACAGTGACAAAAATGAAAGATTTTGCATAACCGTCTTATGTGCAGAAATGTGGTTAAGTTAAAGTTAAAATACCAATGATTGTCACACACACTAGGTGTGGTGAAATGTGTCCTCTGCATTTGACCCATCCCCTTGATCACCCCCTGGGAAGTGAGGGGAGCAGTGGGCAGCAGCGGTGCCACGCCCGGGAATCATTTATGGCGATTTAACCCCCAATTCCAACCCTTGGTGCTGAGTGCCAAGCAGGGAGGCAATGGGTCCCATTTTTTATAGTCTTTGGTATGATTCGGCCGGGGTTTGAACTAATAACAGTGATGTGATTTCAGGGGAGCCAGGTGAGACAGAGCCTCACGTGTCCATCAAATTGTTAAATATATTTTCTGTATAATTGTAATCATTGTTGAACATTTTTTAAACAAAAATGTAAAACATTTGCACATTTCCTGAAGAAATATGGAGCCCAAACCTGATAGGAGCAGGTTTAGTGCACTGTGCCTAGTCTTAAAGGGGAACATTATCACCAGACCTATGCAAGCATCAATATATACCTTGATGTTGCAGAAAAAGACCATATGTTTTTTTAACCGATTTCCGTACTCTAAAAGGGTGAATTTGGCGATTTAAACGCCTTTCAATTGTTCGCCTGTCGGAGCGATGACCTTTCACACATGACGTCACATCATGAAGCTAACCGCCATTTTCTCAAACATTATAAACATCGAGTCAAATCAGCTCTGTTATTTTCCGTTTGTTCGACTGTTTTCCGGTACCTTGGAGACATCATGCCTCGTCGGTGTGTTGTCGGAGGGTGTAACAACACGAACAGAGACGGATTCAAGTTGCAAGAGTGGTCAAAAGATGCGAAAGTCCCTCGTTTGTTCTGCACACTGTACCGACAACAGCTGTGCTACGACAGAGATGGCACAGAGATGGCAAGAATGTGTGGATATCCTGCGACACTCAAAGCAGATGCATTTCCAACGATAAAGTCAACAAAATCACAAAGGTGAGTTTTGTTGATGTTAGTGACTTATGTGGAGGGTGCTAATCAGACATATTTGGTCACAGCATGACTGCAAGCTAATCGATGCAAACATGCTATTTAGGCTAGCTGTATGTACATATTGCATCATTATGCCTCATTTGTACCTATATTTGCATCCAGCCTTTCCCTCCACCCACATTTAATGCCAAACAAACACATACCAATCGTTGGTTAGAAGGCGATCGCCGAATTCATCCGCGCTTCCTCCGTGCCGCTGTCTGTCGTGATATGGCTCAAAAGCTTCTGTTTCTTCATTAATTTCCTTTTCGGAACATGCCTCCACACTCCAACCATCCGTTTCAATACATGCGTAAACTGTTGAATCGCTTATGCCGCTGAAATCCCAGTCTGAATCCGAGCTAATTGTTGCGATCTGCTGCTCGGATCTACACATATTATTTATTTTTCCATTTTGTATATCCCTCCATCTGACTCCTTATTTCCTGTTTGCTGTGTCACCATGGTCACTCATCAGTCCACCTGCTAGTCTCACCCCGCACACCTGCTACTAATTATCACCCTCCTATTTAAGCCAGCCTTTTCTGTTCATTCGGTCTGGGTCCATAATTTGCTCTCATGCAACAGATGACAACTGCTACTTTTCTATGTTTATTCTCGCAAGCTCATATGCTAAGCCACCTGCTTTTTCTTAGCTCACATGCTAATTGGTTTTGTTTTTACATTTTTGTGCTTTCATGCCAAGTCTAGTTTTCTGTTTGTATTTCCTAGTTTTCATACTAGCGTTTTTGGTTTGCCTTTTTATTAGCTCCAGTATTTCTGTTCAGAGCTCTCTTTTTGTTAAATAAATAATTTAAGATCTTACCTTTGTTGTGTTCACGTCAACGCATCCTCAAAGGAATCGAACCCGGCACCTCGATGCCCACCAGTCCTTACACTAATATCGCTATACCTTTCTGTGCTATCCGCCATGTTTGTTTCTGTGTGGTCACGCTGTGACGTCACAGCATAATGGACGGGTGGATATACCGACTTGAAGCCGTTTTTCGGGATATTGCGTGATGGGTAAAATTTTGAGAAAATCTTCAAAAAATAAAATAAGCCACTGGGAACTGATTTTTATTGGTTTTAACCCTTCAGAAATTGTGATAATGTTCCCCTTTAAGTACATTGGACAAATACAAGGTAGAAACAAGACGGGGCAGTGTTGAGTATTTCCTTTTTTTTTAGTGCCCAAGCCATACTTGCCAACCCTCCCGAATTTTCCAGGAGACTCCCAAATTTCAGTGCCTCTCCCGAAAATCTCCGGGGACAACCATTCTCCCGATTTCTCCCAATTTCCAGCCGGACTTGGGTGACGTCAGCCTGTCTTCACATCCACTTTTCCTCCATACAAACACCGTACCGGCCCAGTCACATCATAACATCTACGGGTTTTGGAGCTCAGTGCGCAACTGCACATACAACAAGGAGAAGACTATTATATATGTCTCCGTTATCCATAAGTTTATCTATAACCCATAAAATAGGCAGGCACGGAGCTGTTGCTCAGCGCGTGTTTATTCCAGCCGGCACGTAAATACACTAACACAAAACATCCGGAATCCCATCATGCATTGCTTCAAAACTACTAGTAGTAATGATAAAAAAAACATAACAGAGACAAAGCAGAAGAACGAAGAGGAGACAGTCATGGCGACGACGAGTAAGAAGAAGTACGCTTGCAAGTTCCAAAATGATTGGAAACAAGATTTTCAGTTCATCCAGGACAGCTTGAAGGGAAAGATGGAAGATTCCAGACTCTGGTGCATTTGATGAAGGCACTTTTGTGCATGCCACACAGCAATGCATCATCAGAGAGGGTGTTCAGCATGGTTAGAAAGATAGTGACAGAGAATAGAACGAGGATGGAAAATTCAACCCTAAACTCACTCCTTTCTTGCAAATTCAATTTCACAGATGCTGCCCATACCTATGCTCTTTCAAAGGCTGTGCTACTGGCTGCAAAGCATTGCACTTTCAAATACAACAATGAGTAGAGGGGTGTTATGTGTGTGTATATGTATAAATAAATGAACACTGGCTAGCTATAAATATACTCGTCCCCCCTTAACCCCGAACCCCGCCACACACACACACACACACACACACACACACACACACACACAATCTCCCGAATTCGGAGGTCTCAAGGTTGGCAAGTATGGCCCAAGCAAGCACCCGAGTGCCCTAATTCTGTTAATCTCTTTTCACTTTAGTCTGATCAATGCTTGCGTCAGTATAATAATGAGTGAGGAGACGCTGGCTGACCAAAATACATCCTGAAAGAACTTTAGAGAAAGGTGTTACCAACTTTTGTGCGAACAAATGACATGCATTCAAGTAAAACATTAAAACATTTTCTGAATGACATTCCGACAGTAAAATTGTATTTGCGGACAAATTTGAGGTCTTTTTTTAAGATACCATATTTTTCGGACTGTAAGGCGTAGTAGGGCTGCGAATCTTTGGGTGTCCCACTATTTGATTCAATATCGATTCTTGGCGTCGCGATTCGATAATATATCGATTTTTTTGATTCAACGCAATTCTCGTTTCAAAAACGATATTTTTCCGATTCAAAACGATTTTGTATTCATTCAATACATAGGATTTCAACCGGATCTACCCCAGTCTGCTGACATTTTTATAATTGTAAAGGACAATGTTTTATCAACTAATCACTGCTATGCTGAAATTCTAACTAATATTTATACTGTTGTTGATAATATTCATTTTTGTTTCACTACTTTTGGCTTGTTCTGTGTCATGTTGGGTCTCCTCAATTGCTCTGTTTATTGCAGTTCTGAGTTTTGCTGGGTCAGGTTTGGTTTTGGAATTGGATTGCATTGTTATGGTATTGCTCTGTATTGTTTTGTTGGATTGATTTAAAAAAAAAAATCTATTGAAAAAAAAATGAGAATCGATTCCGAATCACAGAACGTATTCGATTCGATTCGTATTCAAATCGATTTTTTCCCACACCCCTAGTAAGACGCATTGTCAATGAACGGGTCTGATTGGGTCTATTTCCGTTTGAAGTATTTTCATATTTTCGACCTGCTCAGTGGCTTCGTGTTTCGAGTGAGTTTCCTGAGACTGGAAGGTCGTGAGTTCAAACCCTGGCCGAGTCATACCAAAGACTATCAGGGGTTAGAATTGGGGGTTAAAACACCAAATGATTCCCGATAGTGGCCACCGCCGCTGCTCACTGCTGTCCTCCCCTCCCAGGGAGTGAACATGGGGATGGGTCAAATGCAGATGATCATTTCTAACTTTTAACAAATGGCGCACCAGATAATAAGAAGCAAGAAATGGTCATATTATGAGTCTTTTTCCACATTTAAAACACTTGTGGTCTACATAACATGCATGGTCATTCTTTGGTCAAAATGATGTATAGATCATATTTTAAAATCTTTTTTTAAGCCCCTTTCTGATCGTCTCTTCAGGATGCACTGTTTGGTGGCCGGGTCTTATTTACGTGGCTCAACTTCGACTGAGTCTTCTCCCTGTCATCTTTTGTTGTAGTTTTTAGTTTTTCCATAGCGAGTCGACTTACAGATTAAGTTAGATGCTACTTTATATTAGAAATCGCAACAGCGGAGAATGCATGCCCCCACAACAAAAGGATAGGGAAAAAGAAAGAGCTTATTGGCTACAGCAGATGTGTCAAACTCATTTTAGATCGGGGGCCACATGGAAAAAAATCTACTCCCAAGTGGGCCGGACTGGTAAAATCACGGCACGATAACTTAAAAATAAAGACAACTTCAGATTGTTTTCTTGGTTTAAAAATAGAACGAGCACATTCTGAAATTATACAAATCATAATGTTGTTGTTTTTTTCTTTACACTTACATGTTGCCGTGATTAGTATTCTATCTTCATTTGTAGTTATTTAGATTTTCTGAATAAATTATATGATCATGTTCATCAGTCAACTCTCTAGTGTTAATTTTCAATCTATCGAGATACAAAAATTATACCAAAATTCTATTATAGGATGTTATTTATGTAGTTTGATAATTTTTCTCGACTGGTGCACTAACATCACATGGTTTATTTTGTACATATGTAGCATCATCTACAAAGATACAAATAATTGCTTTTGCCACATCCAGTGGACACATTTAGAACAGCTGTTTCTTTCATTCAAAAATTTCAGGTTTATTTTTATACTTGGCAAACCCATTCCGCAGACCGGATAAAACCTATTCACGTGCCTGATCTGGCCCTTGGGTCATACGTTTAACACTCCTAGGCTACGTCGTAGACTACAATGGTGGATGTGTGCAAATTTGCAAGACTTATGCAGATCCCAAATACACAACAGCATAAACCAGAAGGTAAGAAAAGTTGATTTTGCATGATAGGTCTTAACAAAATGCCTGATGATATGTCTCCAAATAGTTGCCATTTTGGGGTCTTTATACACACACCATAGTAATTACTCCCTATGTTGAGGAAATTGTAATGCTCTGACAATCCATCCAGCAATGTAGATTCGTAGCTTACCAAAGTTATACTAAAAACATTTTGGCAGATTTTTGAGCATCGTGTGTAATGTTCTATATCAGGAATGTCAAACATACAGCCCGAGAGTCGCATTAGGCCAGAAAACAGATTGAATCCGGCTCGCGAGATGAGTTTGCCAAGTATAAAAATCAGCTGGACTTTTTCATGAAAGAAACTACTTTTCTAAATATGTCCACTAGATGTTGCAATTGCAATTCTCTTGACAAACAAAGGGTTTGTACAAAGTATGCCAGGTAAGAGGTAGACATTAAAGTGTAGCTGCGGCTACTCCCCCTCGACCCAACGTACAAACTTGTCATTTTACGTCTTCTATACTGCAGACGCATCGTACTTTGGCACTCTCATTGCCCCAATACGTCACTGTCAAAAAACAGAAGATTGGACGCACAATGTTTTAAGAAAAAAGGTCATCCCCCTATTCATCCTCGAAAATGAACAGGAAAGCTGAGTGTTTGGTGGTTTCTTGGCATGTTTCAATGCTGAGAAAATATAACCTTCCTTGCCACTATGAAACTCTAGATGCCAACAAACACAACAACTTTCAAGGACAACAGAGAGGAGAGAAGGTGAATACATTGCCGGCGGTTCTGAAGAACCCGCAGTCTGTATTCACTCATAGCCAAGAAATTAGTGGCACTGCCACGAAAGCCTTAATGCTAATGAAATGTCAGTGGTTTCTAAACCATTTAGTGAAGGTGAATTTGTGAGAACATATATCAGAATCAGAACCACAATTAGAAGTACTTTGATTATTCCCGAAGGGGAAATTAAGATTTTATATTTTGCCTTATAATGTGTAAAATACAGAAATGTTCGTTATGCAAGCGAGATAATGACCTGTGATTGGTTATAATTAATCCAAATTCCAAAATGGGAATAATCCGATCAAAATAAAATCATAATTTGACATTGCTAGTTTTTAACTTATTTTTGTGGACTTTTCAAATCTGCATTGCAACTACATACTTCCCATTGTGGGATAAATAAAGTCAATTCCAATCACATCCTATCTTATATTTGTAAAAAAAAATGTCAGATTTTCAGTCATTCTTTCACATCTCTTTGCTCTTTTTCCCCCCCTATATCAGTCTTTGGTATGACTCGGCCGGCCGGGGGTTTGAACTCACACAAATGCAGAGAATAATTTTGCCACACCTAATTCGCCAATTCAGTGTTGCTTATCGGAAATAAACATCAAACAAGGAAACTTGTCACACTTTTCCCTGTATGTTATCAGGAAAATTTTGCACTTTTTACATAAGAAACTGTTAAAAACAATAGGAGTCATACAGACGATACATTTATAACAGAGTTCAAAGACCACATTTTTATAATTATTTAACATTTCTATTATTCATCGCTTCCCTCTGTGAACAGCACACATTATTGAAAAATAAGCCTGACTAAATACTTGTTTGTATTAAACATTCCAGTGTGTTTGGCAGATGAGATGTACTTGTCTTAGCTGTACAATCTTCACGGACGCTTACGTCCTCGTTCTGGTTCAAGGTTAATCACCAACTTTTTGTCTTCATTTGCTTCAGGCAAGATCAGTGACTTGCTGATTATTTTCCTTCCGTGAGTACTGACGCCTCTCACCAGAGATCAGTCAGACTTAGAATCATCTCAGATAATTCCTCAAACATATTTTTGGCGAGGAGTAAGTTGAGTGTATTATTTTTATTCTTCCATTCAAACAATTAATGAACTGTCCGAAGAAAAACACTTTTTATTTTGGTCGTGAAACTAACTTTAAGTGGACAATAAATCAAAAGAGTAGACAAGAACTTGGTCATGGTGCAAAAAAAGTTGAACCTTTATTGGGCTTCAAATTTTGATTGGTGTTTATTCCCTCAAACACATGCGGGCCAAATGCTCACAGCGTCTGTGTGTGTTTTGACATAAATTGTCTTAAAAAACGTTATGACATAGCCAGACTTTTCTCAAATGATTTGTCGCCACTCATCTGGTCAATTGAACACACCAAGTGTTGTGTTTTATCATTATCCTGCCTTCTCCTTTGTTGTGATGTCTGCACCTGTGTCTTCAGTTCATTCCTCCTAGGCGAAGGGCGGCCCTTGAGGCACACCTGCTAGCAATTAGCCCGCTAGTATGTAGCCTTGTCACTGACAGCTTGGCCTGGCCGGTTAATGTCTCATGAAACTCTCACGTTCATGCGCCTGCTTCACCTCGCCAGACCTGGTACGTTGTCGCTCCTTAGTCCTGAATTCCCTCACTACTTTTGTGTTTGCTTCCTAGCCTCCCTGAGGTAAAGAGAATTATTTTGTTTGAATTTTGCCCTGCTCAGTGTGCCCTGGCCGTTTCTCCTGCCGACCACTGAGGAACCTATTTTTGTCTGTTACATGGTGTGCGTTTCTGCCCCATCGCCTTTAGTTATACCTTGTTGATAGAGATGTCCGATAATATCGGACTGCCGATAATATTGGCCGATAAATGCTTTAAAATGTAACATCGGAAATTATCAGTATCCGTTTCAAAAAGTAAAATTTATGACTTTTTAAAAGCCGCTATACTGAGTGGTACATGGACGTAGGGAGAAGTACAGAGCATTTGCGTCTCCCAGTCATACTTGCCAACCTTCCAGATTTTCCCGGAAGACTCCCAAATTTCAGTGTCTCTCCCGAAAATCTCCCCAGGCAACCATTCTACCGACTTTCTCCCGATTTCCACCCAGACAACGATAATGGGGGCGTGCCTTAAAGGTGCTGCCTTTACGTGCCGGCACAATCACATACTATCTACGGCTTTTCACACACACGAGTGAATGCAAGGCACACTTGGTCAACATCCATACAGGTCACACAGAGGGTGGCCATATAAACAACTTTAAAGGGGAACATTATCACAATTTCAGAAGGGTTAAAACCAATAAAAATCAGTTCCCAGTGGCTTATTTTATTTTTCGAATTTTTTTTTTTAAATATTACCCATCATGGAATATCCCGAAAGAAGGCTTTAAAGTGCCTGATTTTCGCTATCTGTGAGGCCACCGTCCATTTTCCTGTGATGTCATCCAGTGATGCCAACATGGCGGATAGCACAGCAAGATATAGTGACATTAGCTCGGATTCAGACTTGGATTTCAGCGGCTTAAGCGATTCAACAGAATACGCATGTATTGAAACGGATGGTTGGAGTATGGAGGCAGATAGCGAAAACGAAATTGAAGAAGAAACTGAAGCTATTGAGCGAATAGCTATTGACGCTATTCGGCGATCGCCTTCTAACCAACGATTGAGTGTCGCAGGATATCCATACATCTCTGTGCCATGTCTGCCTTAGCATCGCCGATAAAATGTGCAGACCAAACGATCGGGACTTTCGCATCTTGTGACACTGGAGCAACTTAAATCCGTCGATTGGTAAGTGTTTGTTCGGCATTAAATATGGGTGCAGGGAAAGGCTGGATGCAAATATAGCTACAAATGTACATACAGCTAGCCTAAATAGCATGTTAGCATCGATTAGCTGGCGGTCATGCCGTGACCAAATATGTCTGATTAGCACATAAGTAAATAACATCAACAAAACTCACCTTTGTGATTTCGTTGACTTTATCGTTAGAAATGCATCTGCAGGATATCCATACATCTCTGTGCCATGTCTGCCTTAGCATCGCCGGTAAAATGTGCAGACCAAACGATCGGGACTTTCGCATCTTGTGACACTGGAGCAACTTAAATCTGTCGATTGGTAAGTGTTTGTTTGGCATTAAATGTGGGTGTACATTAAATTTGTGGCATTAAATTTGTATGTACAAATGTACATACAGCTAGCCTAAATAGCATGTTAGCATCGATTAGCATGCCGTGTTAATCGATGCACACTCCACATAAGTCAACTTGAATCCATCCCTGATCGTGTTGTTACACCATCCGACAACACACCGACGAGGCATGATGTCTCCAAGGTACTGAAAACAGTCGAAAAAATGGAAAATAACAGAGCTGATTTTACTTGGTGTTTGTAATGTGTTTGAGAAAATGGCGGATTGACTACCCATGTGACGTCACGTTGTGACGTCATCGCTCCGAGTGCGAATAATAGAAAGGTGTTTAATTCGCCAAAATTCACCCATTTAGAGTTCGTAAATCGGTTAAAAAAATATATGGTCTTTTTTCTGCAACATAAAGGTATATATTGACGCTTACATAGGTCTGGTGATAATGTTCCCCTTTAACACTGTTACAAATATGCGCCACACTGTGAACCCACACCAAACAAGAATGACAAACACATTTCGGGAGAACATATGCACCGTAACACAACATAAACACAACAGAACAAATACCCAGAACCCCTTGCAGCACTAACTCTTCCCGGACGCTACAATATACACCCCCACTACCCATTGCCCCTCTTAACTTAGCTGTAAGTGTATTTTAATGCTACATGGTATGAATCAAAACTCAGTACCATGATTGCACCGGTGCAAACGTCAACGGTAGTAACCAGACTGAATAGCTCTTGGTGCTCGATTTTGATGGTAAATAAATGCAGACTCGGCAACTTGTAGTAAGGGTTTGATGCTGATATTGTTCAAGTAACATCTTTATGGTCAACATTAACATGCCAACAGAAGTTCTAAGGTCCAACAACACTTAGTCATTATATTATGCACTAATCACGGTCATGGGGATGGAGGTGCATTCACGTTAGCAATACATCAACATTACAATACAAGCAAGTAGGGGTGCTTAAAAAATTGATTTGCATTCAAATGGTGATTTGTGTTCATTTCGCACATTGGTACAGTGGAGAAGAAGACGGCACTGAGACAGGCACGTCGCTTAGCCTTAGGTCTGTTTAATATAATAGAATGTGTGTAAGTAATCCAAATACGTGTGGTGTGACTATGTTGTGTTACCGGGAGGTGTTGAAGGTGCGTGTTGAAGAAGAGGCGGAAGTCCAGAAAGGGTAAGGCAGGCTCGGAGGTCCAGGGAGAGGTAGGAGGTCAGGGGCTGAAGCGAGGCGTCGTTGTCTGAGGGCAGGCGTGAGGTCGAAATCAAAGAATCCAGAGGGGATCCAGGGAGACGAGACCTACAGCTCGAAACCAGGGGATGACGATGGATTGCTGGATGACGACAGAGGAAAAGACACGTTGAGCAAAGAGGAGGGGAAACACAGAGCGCAAATAGGCACATGAAAAGTAGCTATTCACGTCTGGGTTTACTGTACAATACAAGTAGCTACGTTCTGGCACTGGAACGCAGGTTACGCTGGCTTAAGAAGAGTGGAGCCTCATCAGCATCAGGTGTGTTGATTGTAGATTGCGTGAGAGGGACACCCGTGGGCATTTCCAGAGGCGCACTCAGAGGAGCACACAGAAGAACGAGGGGTGGCAGGTGCTTGAACCATAACATTCCGATTCTAAATATTTTCCTAAGTATTTGAGAATTGATTGAAAAATCAAAAACTTTTTTTTTTTGTTTTGCAAATAAGAATACATTTTTGAATTAAAAACATTACACAACTATTTTTGATAATTTTTTCTTATGATTGATTCTGTTGCTTTCATTATTTTTTGGCGTCGCTAAAAGTAGTTCCTCGGCTTTAGTGCTTATAATAATATCACTAATACTTGCTTAATATTCAGGTCACGGCATGAAAATGGAATCTTGTTTGTGGTTTTTAGAGCACTTTATGCAATGTTTGCCACTTAGTACTCTGTGTATATTACAAATTATACATCAATCGTTGAGAACCGAAACAGTTGACATCCTTGCTAATATGAAAACCAAGTTTCAGTACCCATTTCTACTGACTACTGGAGGGTTTGTGACATTTTACTCGAGGAATCAAGAGTTTAGGATTTCCTACTAATGGCCTGACTCATTGCCTCCATGTGTCAATACGAGACAGTGTAAGCTGTTTACGCTCCACACATAGACATAGACAAACTTTATTGATCCACAGGGGAAATTGTTCCAATAATGTTAAAAGCTCGTAAACGTCCGCGCCAGTAGAATATGGGACAAACGACAATTAAGTGTTACCATTAAGGCCATTAACCGCCGATGAGGACGATGAGCATGGATGAACACGCTGAGTAATTAGAGAGTGTGTGCATTTCTATGCCCATTAAATCCTTCCAAATACTGAAGCGATCTGGCTTGACCATGAGATAACATCAGTGGATGCATGACTAGTGTTTCGTCATTGCCATCTTGACAAAATTACTCATGAGAGTCATCTGTGTCAAAATCTGTGCAGATGTCATACTATCCGGGAGATTCACAATAAGTTCAGCAAGGACAAATACGTGTGGCTGCCAATGTAAAATCAGTGTCCACAGCATAGAAGCAGCATAAAAAACTGTCACTTCCTACTCTTATTAATCCTGTAAATCAGGGGTCACCAACATTTTTGAAACCAAGAGCTACTGCTTGGGTACTGATTAATGCGAAGGGCTACCAGTTGGATACACACTGAAACAAATTGCCAGAAATAGCCAATTTGCTTAATTTACCTTTAATAAATTAATCTATATATATATAAAAGAATGGGTATTTCTGTCTGTCATTCCGTCGTACATTTTTTTTTCCTTTTACATAAGGTTTTTTGTAGAGAATAAATTATGAAAAAAACACTTAATTAAACGGTTTAAAAGAGGAGTAGACACGAAAAAACTTTAAATTAAATTTTGAAACATGATTTATCTTCAATTTCAACTCTTTAAAATTCAAAATTCAGCCAAAAAAAAGAAGAGAAAAACTAGCTAATTCGAATCTTTTGAAAAAAATTACAAAAATAATTTATGTAACATCATAATTAATTTTTCCTGATTAAGATTAATTTTAGAATTTTGGTGACATGTTTTAAATAGGTTAAAATCAAATCTGCACTTTGTTAGAATATATAACAAATTGGACCAAGTTATCATCAATCAATCAATCAATGTTTATTTATATAGCCCCAAATCACAAATGTCTCAAAGGACTGCACAAATCATTACGACTACAACATCCTCGGAAGAACCCACAAAAGGGCAAGGAAAACTCACACCCAGTGGGCAGGGAGAATTCACATCCAGTGGGACGCCAGTGACAATGCTGACTATGAGAAACCTTGGAGAGGACCTCAGATGTGGGCAACCCCCCCCTCTAGGGGACCGAAAGCAATGGATGTCGAGCGGGTCTAACATGATACTGTGAAAGTTCAATCCATAGTGGCTCCAAGACAGCAGTGAGAGTCCCGTCCACAGGAAACCATCTCAAGCGGATCAGCAGCGTAGAGATGTCCCCAACCGATACAGGCGAGCGGTCCATCCTGGGTCCCGACGAGCGGTCCATCCTGGGTCTCGACTCTGGACAGTCAGTACTTCATCCATGGTCATCGGACCGGACCCCCTCCACAAGGGAGGGGGGGACATAGGAGAAAGAAAAGAAGCGGCAGATCAACTGGTCTAAAAAGGAGGTCTATTTAAAGGCTAGAGTATACAGATGAGTTTTAAGATGAGACTTAAATGCTTCTACTGAGGTAGCATCTCGAACTGTTACCGGGAGGGCATTCCAGAGTACTGGAGCCCGAACGGAAAACGCTCTATAGCCCGCAGACTTTTTTTGAGCTCTAGGAATCACTAATAAGCCGGAGTCTTTTGAACGCAGATTTCTTGCCGGGACATACGGTACAATACAATCGGCAAGATAGGCCGGAGCTAGACCGTGTAGTATTTTATACGTAAGTAGTAAAACCTTAAAGTCACATCTTAAGTGCACAGGAAGCCAGTGCAGGTGAGCCAGTACAGGCGTAATATGATCAAACTTTCTTGTTCTTGTCAAAAGTCTAGCAGCCGCATTTTGTACCAACTGTAATCTTTTAATGCTAGACATGGGGAGACCCGAAAACAATACGTTACAGTAATCGAGACGAGACGTAACAAACGCATGGATAATGATCTCGGCGTCTGTAGTGGACAAAATGGAGCGAATTTTAGCGATATTACGGAGATGAAAGAAGGCCGTTTTAGTAACGCTTTTAATGTGTGACTCAAAGGAGAGAGTTGGGTCGAAGATAATACCCAGATTTTTTACAGAGTCACCTTGTTTTATTATTTGGTTGTCAAATGTTAAAGTTGTATTATTAAATAGAGGTCGGTGTCTAGCAGGACCGATAATCAGCATTTCCGTTTTTTTGGCATTAAGTTGCAAAAAGTTAGCGGACATCCATTGTTTAATTTCATTAAGACACGCTTCCAACTGACTACAGTCCGGCGTGTTGGTCAGCTTTAGGGGCATGTAAAGTTGGGTGTCATCAGCATAACAGTGAAAGCTAATACCGTATTTGCGTATCACGTCACCTAGCGGCAGCATGTAGATGCTGAAGAGTACAGGGCCAAGGACCGAACCCTGGGGAACTCCACACGTTACCTTAACATAGTCCGAGGTCACACTGTTATAGGAGACGCACTGCATCCTATCAGTAAGATAAGAGTTAAACCATGACAGGGCTGAGTCTGACATACCAATTCGTATTTTGATACGCTCTAATAAAATATTATGATCGACGGTATCGAAAGCAGCGCTAAGATCGAGGAGCAGCAACATAGATGACGCATCAGAGTCCATCGTTAGCAATAGATCATTAGTCAATTTTGCGAGGGCTGTCTCAGTCGAGTGATTTGCCCTGAAACCGGATTGAAAGGTTTCACATAGATTGTTAGACGCTAAGTGCTCATTTAGCTGCTCTGCAACAATTTTTTCGAGGATTTTCGAAATAAAGGGAAGGTGAGACACCGGTCGGTAGTTTACCATGAGGTCAGGATCGAGGTTAGGTCTTTTAAGGAGAGGATGAATAACCGCTTTTTTGAATGCAACGGGAACAGTGCCCGAGGAAAGTGATAAGTTTATAATATTTAGCACTGATGGACCTAATATTACAAAAAGCTCCTTGATAAGTTTCCCAAGAAGTGGGTCAAGTAAACATGTTGTTTGTTTTATTCCATTTACACGTTGTAACAATCCTTCTAATGTTATTTCATCAAAACGAGAGAAACTATTTTGGATATTTGCAGTATCCGCCGTATATACAATCGTATCTGTGTTACTATAACCCCGTTGTAGCTGGGACGCATTGTCTTTAATCTCCTTTCTAATAAGTTCAATTTTCTTATTAAAGAACTTCATAAAGTCATCTGCCGAATGGGTGGAGCTACTGGAAGGAGTCCCTTGTTGGGTTAGCGATGCTACTGTACTAAACAAAAATTTTGGATCGTTTTTATTAATGCGGATGAGATTTGAGTAATAATTAGTTTTAGCTAAGGTAAGCATGCGTTTATAAGTTATTAAACTATCACTCCATGCTTGATGGTGCACCTCAAGTTTAGTCGTGCGCCATTTGCGTTCCAGCTTTCTACATTATAATTTCTGAGCTCTAGTTTCTTCAGTAAACCATGGCGTACGCCTTTTTGGAGCCTTTTTTAACTTCAGCGGTGCTATACTATCAATGGTTTCGCGCAGGGCGTTGTTAAAGTTGTTAGTGAGGTTATCAATAGAGCCCACATACTTTGGGAACGGTGCCATTACCGAGGGCAGTAGGTCCGCAAGAGTCGTCGTTGTGGCAGCATTAATGTTGCGGCTGCTATAGCAGTTATTATTATTATTAGCTTGCCGAACATGAGTCTGAACTTCGAATTTTATAAGGTAATGATCGGACATTACTTTAGTATACGGGAGTATCATAACTTTGGAGACGGTGATACCTCTGACAAGCACTAGGTCTATCGTATTACCGCTGCGATGCGTCGGTTCATTTGTTATTTGTGTAAGACCACAGCTATCAATTATAGTCTGGAGCGCCACGCACGGTGGGTCCAATGGGGTATTCATATGGATATTAAAGTCCCCCATTATAATTATATTATCGGCGTGCGTCACTAGATCAGCAACAAACTCTGAGAATTCACTAATAAAGTCCGAATAGGGCCCTGGGGGGCGGTAGATAACGGCCAGGCACAGAGGCAGAGGTGTGGCAGACTTCATAGAAAGCACCTCAAACGATTTATATTTATTATTTAAGTTAGGACTAAAGTTAAAGTTTTCGTTGTATATTAGTGCGACACCCCCTCCCCTTTTGAGGTGACGGGCAATATGCGCATTCGTATAGTTAGGAGGGGATGCCTCATTTATCGCAAAAAAGTCGTCTGGTTTAAGCCAGGTTTCGCTAAGACTGATGACGTTAAGGTTGTTGTCTCTAATGACCTCATTGACTAATAACGTTTTGGGAGACAAAGATCTGATGTTTAGAAAGCCCATATTATAGGTAGTGGGCTGTTTTAAGGAGTTGTTGATAAAATTATCCGTAGTAGCAATATTAATAATGTTGCGTTTATTATGCGCAGTGTACTTAAAATAATTACGACCATATCTAGGAATTAATATGACGGGAATTTTCAGATTGTCTACTTGGCGCTGCGATAAACTGAACGCATCATAATTTGCCACCTCAGTAGAACGCATGTCTAACTCTGACGTAGTCATAGACACAGTAGAAAAAACATTTTGTGAGTTGTGTATTATTCTACGAAAATTGCTATGTGTACAGGGATCATCCAGCCTGGCGCTGGCTAGTTCTAACTTAAGTGACTCCATACACAGGCTAGCAGGCTCTGTAATTGCCTGTGACCGGGCTTGCTCTAGTGCAGTTAGTCAAATGTGGCTCAATGCGAAGTCTATGTTCCGAGACAAGAGGATAGCGCCTTCCTGGTTAGGGTGAAGGCCGTCTCTCCTCAGCAAGCCAGGTTTGCCCCAGAAAGAGGGCCAATTATCAATAAACGTAAATCCCTGTTGTCTGCAGAAGCTATCCAGCCACCTGTTAAGAGAGACTAATCTGCTATATCTCTCATCATTGCCTCTCCCAGGCAGGGGGCCAGAGACAATTACTCGATGCCTGGACATCTTTCTGGCGAGATTACAAGCCCTGGCTATGTTTCTCTTTGTAATCTCTGATTGTCTCATCCTAACGTCATTGGAGCCAACGTGTATTACTATATTCGCATAACTAGTGGTGCGGTTAGCCTGCCGTACGTGTTTACTAGACCTGTTGCGAGTTAGCTCCCTAAGATTAGCTTCAATGTCAGGTGCTCTGCCCCCGGGAATACACTTAATTGTGGCTGGTTTGCTAAGCTTTATGTTTCGGGTGATGGAGTCCCCTATGACTAAAGTGTGGTGCCCGGTAGACTGGGGTGTAGGACTAGCTAAAGGGCTAAATCTATTATGCGTCTCAACCGGTACACCGTAGCTTGTAGGCCGATTAGGGCTGCTACAAGCTGGGCTAGTTAGCTCGCTACAGCTAACGCTAGCAGATGTGTCCGCAACATCTAAAGTTACGAAATTACACTGCTCTAACTGGCGGACACGGCTCTCTAGCAAAGCCCACCTATCCATGAGTAAAGTGCACGAAGCGCAGGAAGCCATACTCACAGAAACTTTCCGTCGCCGAGTGGGGTGCCAGCTGTCTTCGGGAAGTGGTGGTCACGGTGGCGGGGGAGAAGTTTCCTTCAGACCGGCGCTGCCTTAAGTTATAATTCTAACAAAGACAAATCATTATTTCTTCTAGATTTTCCAGAACAACATTTTTTAAAGAAATTCAAAAAACTTTGAGATAAGATTTAAATTTGATTCTACGGATTTTCTAGATTTGCCAGAATATTTTTTTTTAATTTTAATCATAAGTTTGTAGAAATATTTCACAAATATTCTTCGTTGAAAAAACAGAAGCTAAAATGAAGAATTAAATAAAAATGTATTTATTATCCTTTACAATAAAAAAAAAATTTACTCGAACATTGATTTAAATTGTCAGGAAAGAAAAGGAAGGAATTTAAAAGGTAAAATGGTATATGTGTTTAAAATTTTTTGGGGATTTTCAAATTTCTATTTGAGTTTCGTCTCTCTTAGAATTAATAATGTCGAGCAAAGCAAGACCAGCTTGCTGGAAAATAGATACAATTTAATAAATAGAGGCAGCTCACTGGTAAGTGCTGCTATTTGAGCTATTTTTAGAACAGGCCAGCGATCGACTCATCTGATCCTCACGGGCGACCTGGTGCCCGCGGGTACCGCGTTGATGACCCTTGCTGTAAATGCTCTCATTATTTACCTGAGAAAAAGGCTTTTATTGTATGCACTCCTTTATCACGTGGTCATCTAATAAGTCATTTAACAGCTGTAACAGAACTAAAGTTGTATTCACGTTTGACAGCAAACATGATGAGTAGCCTAATCAACCTTCGGTAGCTACTGCCATCTTTTGGTGTTCATAAAACCTACACCAGGAGGTTGCCTCCACCCACAGTGTTTTGTTTTGTTTTTACCTCACATTAATTAGAGTTATTACCTGGTGACCGTGGGAGACTCTTTGTTTGAATGAAAACAAGCCTCAATTTACAGTGAATTAAAATCTTTGCGTTAATTCTGTGGAACGTTCAAGGGCACAACCGCATTGAGTGGGATAAGTTCCAAAACCCAAACGCTTTAACACGACAATAACGTCAAGACAACAGATTACAAAGGATACTCATGTTTAAGAAGCATAATACATTGTCTCTGTGTATTACTGTTAAAAAAACAAAACAGTACAACAGTTTTTGTTACAGCAACATTTTGGTGACTGAGCTAGTGCTCCAGTTTTTAGTTTTTTTTTATCGTAAAATCTATTAGAATTATAATGAAATCATAAGTCAATCAGATATAAATAATGTAAAAATAATTTAAAAACAAGAGTATAAAGAAGTCATACTGTTCAATTACCTTTGTTCATACTACTGTCACTGCTCAACTGCCAAAGAACTGTAGACACCTTCATATTCTTGCTTCCTATACTGTATATACTGTTATACTATTTGATCTTGCACTGGTACTGTATTTGACTACTGTACTTCTACTTGTACTGATACTTCTACCATAAATACTGTGACTTATTAATTGTCTTGTAATTAATGTACATCAGAACTATTACATTTTTTGTATTTTTTTTTGTATTTAGTGTATTAGATTCTGCAACTAGTGTTTGGATCCCACTGTACGCAATATCTGAAGAACATGGAAAAAATGGTAAATGAGTTGTATAGCGCTTTTCTACCTTCAAGGTACTCAAAGCGCTTTGACACTACTTCCACATTTACCCATTCACACACACATTCACACACTGATGGAGGAAGCTCCCATGCAAGGCACTAACCAGCACCCATCAGGAGCAAGGGTGAAGTGTCATGCTCAGGACACAACGGACGTGACGAGGTTGCTACTAGGTGGGGATTGAACCAGGGACCCTTGGGTTGCACACGGCCACTCTCTGACTGCGCCACACCGTCCCGAAAAAAAGCATTTCACTGTGGTGTATTCTGCATGTGACAAATAAACTTGAACCTTGAAATTAATTTCCACTGCCGTACATTCAAACGATAGACATTACAATTCATGAACAGAAATAACAAAAAGACATCATACATGACCAACACATTTACAGGCTTGTCAGACAGGTCGGCCCGTCTGCTGTTTAGGGCGGCTATAGCTGCAGGGATAAGGCTTTTCCCGAGACGGGCCCTCGAGAATTTGATAGTTTCCGTACCTGCGCCCTGATTGTAGTGGGATGATGTATTGGTGTAGTGGGTGAGTCATATCCTGGACTATAGTGTTTGCCAGTTGAATGATGGACCTATGCTTTGGATCTGAAGTGTTGGGTGTGGGTCGGCCTATGATTTTAGCTGCTATGTTTTTAATGCATAGTGAAAAAACATGTGGAACAGTACAGAAATATGGTTTGAACGATGCTTCGACACAGTAATAACAGGAAGTGAGGTACAACGTATAGTCCTTTAAGTTTACGGATGGCTGACAGTCTTTGTTGGCTTCTTTTTTGAATGTCCGTGATGTGCTGATCAAAGTTGAGTTTATTGTCAAAGGTTACGCCCAGGGATTTACTGCACAATGTCTGCTCTCTCTGGGATGCTGATTGATGGAATGTTCATATCTTCGCGTTTGGATAAAGAATAAATCATAATCCTCACAGAGCTTAAGAAATAAAAAGATGGGTTCAAAAGAGCGTCTTTTAATGTCTTTTTCGCAATCCCCGGGTCTAAGTTGAATGTTAAAGTTGACCAACTATCTGCCCGCTTTCTGGCCTTGCGTCCCGCCTTTCTGCCCTTGTGGGGTGTGGTCTCTCGCTGACTTGGGGGCTCCTCCCATGTCTTGTCCTCTGCCTGGCGCATCTGTCTGCAGCCTGCTACAATTTTTCCATGCCGTCATTTATGTCCATGGGATGGCCCAGTTTAAGTCTGATTATAATCCATTTCGAGTTTTGAGGTTCGAGTGTCCGGATAATCTCGCACAGACCGAAAGTGTCCCCTGTAGAATGCACTGTAAATTTCCATGATGTGATAGACTGTCACACGATTGATATAACATTTTTAAAAAGCCAAGATACGGTCTATCCATAACTTAACACTTATTAAAAAAAGATCAATAACCGAGTGTGAGAATTCCCAAATGAATACAAGCTACAAAAAGAATGAGTTTCTCATTACCCTGCAGGGTTTTTTTAAGTAGTCGTGCGAATCCTACTCTCACTTTCATGCCAGTACATGCGTCATTATGCACATTTCACCCTGGCTCAAGAGGCATGGCCTTCGTTAGCTTTGGCGTTAAAAATTTAATCCACTCCTGACTACAAAGGAAGAAGTGCAAGTCGGCAGACAAGAAAGAGCAGCAAAAGCAACGAGGACAAAAAATGGCAGTGAGTCAGTGTTGTTAATTCGCAGGAAAGACAGCTGATGGTAGCGAGGATTGTTCTGGTAACCATGTTCCGTCTGGTTTGTTTTTAAGACCTTTCTGGAAACACCAGAACACCCACACGCTCATGCATTTAACAGCTGGAGCATTTTTCCACTTTGAAACTGAGGAATAAGTGACTTCCTGTGCCATGTATTGCATCACATAACGCTTTCAACCGTACATGCCTGAATTTGGGGTTCCTGATTAACCACACAACATCCTATCCTTTGATTCCTCTTCGAACTCTTATCGGGTTTTTCCATCCGTTACAAAGCTGAAGTCTAAAGGCCTTATTGTTGGCTGGACATCGTGAGAACATTATATTCTCTCTCTAATAAAATCAGAGTCAGTAAATTACGCCTCATGGCATTAGGAACTGGTGACACTCATTTAGGCCACTTAGGCTCTGCAGCATCATTCTTGAAAGGTTGAAGTTGAGCAAAATGACTGACAGCTGTCTTGTTCGACCTGATTCTTAAATCAAATCAAATAAAATCAAATCAACTTTATTTATAAAGCACATTTAAAATTTACCACAGGGGTAGCCAAAGTGCTGTACAATGGGCAGGTTAAAAGATAATATGAAAACCGAGCAAACAACACAACACAAACAGAACATGATAAAAAAATAAATAAATAAAACATAAAAACAGGTTCACAGCAGGTGTATAATGGGGTGTCATTGCAGGATGGATATCACTTAGTGTTAAAAGCCAAGGAATAAAAGTATGTTTTTAAGAGAGATTTAAAAACAGGAAAAGAGGAGGCTTGTCTAACACTCAGAGGTAGGTCGTACCAGAGCTTGGGAGCAGGAGCGGCGAAAGCTCTGTCACCTCTAAGCTTCAGCCTTGTGTCAGGGACCGTCAGTAGCAGCTGATCGGCTGATCTTAGGGATCGGGTGGGGCAGTAAGGTCGGAGAGATATGTTGGCGCAAGGTTGTTTAGACATTTAAAAGCAAATAGAAGGAGTTTAAAATTGATTGGGTAACGCTCAGGGAGCCAGTGAAGGGACGCTAATATAGGGGTGATGTGCTCACGTCTGCGGGTCTGTGTTATCAGACGAGCAGCAGAGTTCTGCACGAGCTGCAGGCGGGCGAGGGAGGCCTGGTTAATGCCGACATACAGGGCATTGCAGTAGTCTAAACGATTCGAGATAAAGGCGTGAATTAATTTCTCGAGATCATGTCCTGATAGAAGCGGTTTCACTTTAGATATTTGGCGTAATTGATAAAAGTTTTTTTGAACAACACTGCTGATTTGTTTTTCGAATTTAAAATCTGCGTCGACCTTTACCCCCAGGTTTGTGACACAGTCGCTGAGATACGGGGTCAGAGTGCCGAGGTCAACGTTGGGGGATGGAGAGCGACTTGGACCGAACAACATAACTTCTGTTTTGTCTTCATTTAGACTCAGGAAGTTAGCTGAAAGCCAGGCTTTGATGTCATGCAGGCAGTCAATGAGACGTTGAACCGTGTTATTTTGCGCCGTGGGAAAATAGATCTGGCAATCATCGGCATGAATATGAAATGCAATACCATACTTCCTAAAAATAGAACCAAGGGAGAGAAGGTCCATCCATCCATTTCTACCGCTTATTCCCTTTTGGGGTCGCGGGGGGCGCTGGCGCCTATCTCAGCTACAATCGGGCGGAAGGCGGGGTACAACCTGGACAAGTCGCCACCTCATCGCAGGGCCAACACAGATAGACAGACAACATTCACACTCACATTCACACACTAGGGCCAATTTAGTGTTGCCAATCAACCTATCCCCAGGTGCATGTCTTTGGAAGTGGGAGGAAGCCGGAGTACCCGGAGGGAACCCACGCATTCACGGGGAGAACATGCAAACTCCACACAGAAAGATCCCGAGCCTGGATTTGAACCCAGGACTGCAGGACCTTCGTATTGTGAGGCAGACGCACTAACCCCTCTGCCACCGTGAAGCCCGGGAGAGAAGGTAAAGCGCAAATAGGATTGGGGCAAGGATTGAGCCCTGTGGGACCCCGTGTGGTAGAGGAGCTGTGGAAGACATAAAACTGTCTATTTTTACACAAAAACTCCTGTCGGCTAGGTACGACCGGAACCAATTGAGGGCGGCGCCCTTAATACCCACACAGTTCTCAAGACGAGTGATTAAAGTGGCGTGGTCGACGGTGTCGAACGCAGCAGACAGATCTAAAAGCACCAGGACGACATATTTACCAGAATCAGTTGACAGGAGGATATCGTTAAAAACTTTTAGAAGCGCTGACTCTGTGCTGTGGAGGGCTTTAAAACCGGACTGGAACAGCTCAGTGATACCATTAGCCTCTAAGAAGGGCAACAACTGACTGTAGACAACCGTCTCTAATATTTTGGAAATGTATGGAAGATTAGAGATAGGTCTAATCTTCCATACATTTCTAAATCCATCCATCCATCCATTTCTACCGCTTGTCCCTTTTGGGGTCGCGGGGGGTGCTGGAGCCTATCTCAGCTGCATTCGGGTGGAAGGCGAAGTAGATAGATAGATAGTACTTTATTGATTCCTTCAGGAGAGTTCCCTCAGGAAATGTACCCTGTAAAGTCGCCACCTCATCACAGATAGACAGACAACATTCACACTCACATTCACACACTAGGGCCGATTTAGTGTTGCCAATCAACCTATCCCCAGGTACATGTCTTTGGAGGTGGGAGGAAGCCGGAGTACCCGGAGGGAAACCACGCAGTCACGGGGAGAACATGCAAACTCCACACAGAAAGATCCCGAGCCCGGGATCGAACTCAGGACCTTTGTAAACTAAGGCACAAGCACTAAACCCTGTTTCACATTGCTGGCGATTCTTAATTCATGAACTTGAAATTTTACTGCAGCAGACTTGAGGCTCTGTACCAAGGGTGTCAAACTCATTTTACATCAGGGGCCACATGGAGAAAAATCTACTCCCAAGTATGCCGGACTGGTAAAATCATGGCACGATAACTTAAAAATAAAGACAAATTTAGATTGTTTTCTTTGTTTAATAATAGAACAAGCACATTCTGAAAATGTACAAATCCTAATGTTGTTGGTTTTTTTTTACACTATAGTATTCTATCGCTATTTGTCGTTATTTATACTTTCTGAATAAATTATGTGATAATGTTCATCAGTAAACTCATCGGTGTTAATTTACAATCTATCTGTCACGGCCAGGGGCGCATTCCAATGCGTCCTCATCTTTGGGCTCTGCTTGCCGCACCTTGGGACGTGGCCGTGGGCGCGTCACGTCCACATGCCGGCAAGGCTGTGGGCAATCAGCAATCAGAAGGAGCTGTAAAGAGGACCAGTGGACCCAAGGACCCATGCAGGAACTTAGTTTCTGAATGGTGTACTGTAAGCCTACTCGAGGTTGATGCTCTCTGCGTTTTCCCTCCGTGCCGGACTTCCTCGTTTGTCCTCCCTCAGTGCCCTCCCAAGTTTTGCCCTTGGAGATTCTTCTGTTGTTTTCCCTTGTGGACTTTAGACTGCCCTCCTCGATCCTTGACCCTCGCCCGGACACGGACATTGTCACTGCTCTCCTGTCCTGGACCATCTGCCTGCCCCACAGACTGCCGTGTTCCTTCACTTTCAACACTTGGTAACACACACTTCAACTAACTACACACAGACGCACACACACACACACACACACACAAACACACACACACACACACTCACACTCACACTCTCTCTCTTGGGTTTTGACACTCTCCATTTCCTTAGTTTAGTTTATTAGTTAGTATTGTTTATTGTTATCATATATATATATATATATATATATATATATATATATATATATATATATATATATATATATATATATATATATATATATATATATATACATATATACATACATATACATATATATACATATATATATATATATATACATATAGATATATGTATATTATATATATATATATATATATATATATATATATTATATATATATATATATATATATATATATATATATATATATATAATAAGTTATTGAACATTACTGCCTCCTGGTGTCTGAGCCGTCATCTCCCCTCTGCTCATTTTCCTCGACTGGTGCACTAGCATCATGTGGTATATTTCTTTCACATATGTAGCATCGTCTACAAAGATACAAACAATTGCTATTGTGACATCCAGTGGACACATTTAGAACAGCAGTTTCTTTCATTCAAAAATTTCCGCTCATTTTTATATGTAACAAACTAATCCTGAGGGCCTGATCCAGCCCACGAGCCGTATGTTGGACACCCCTGCTCTATAGTTTCAAGTCTATGATTTAATTCAGTTATGTGATGACACAAAAAAACAAACTGAACAATCTTTGTACAGAACATCACTTGTTCCCCATTTTGTTATATTACAGCCTTATTCCAAAATGGAATAAATACATTTTTGTCCTCAAAAGTCTTGACACAATATCCCACCAGGTGTTTAGACAATAAATGTTGTTTCAAGTCAAACGACTTTTTTGCGCTAAATGAGGCATGTCCTCCTAACTTTACACATGCGCATATTGGCCGTCCGCTTAAAAGGGGTGGGGGGGGGTCGCACTAATATACAACGAAAACTTTAACCTTAGTCCTAACATAAATAATAAATATAAATCGTTTGAGGTACTTACTATGAGGTCTGTCACACCGCTGCCTCTACACCTGGCTGTTATCTACCGCCCCCCGGGGCCCTGTTCGGACTTTATCAATCAATTCTCAGAGTTTGTTGCTGATCTAGTGACACACGCCGATAATATAATCATAATGGGGGACTTTAATATCCATATGAATACCCCATCGGACCCACCGTGCGTAGCGCTCCAGACTATAATTGATAGCTGTGGTCTCACACAAATAATAAATGAACCCACGCATCGCAACAGTAATACGATAGACCTAGTGCTTGTCAGGGGTATCACCGTTTCCAAAGTTACGATACTCCCGTATACTAAAGTATTGTCCGATCATTACCTTATAAAATTCGAGGTTCGGACGCATGTTCGTCAAACTAATAATAATAATAACTGCTATAGCAGCCGCAACATTAATACGGCCACAACGACAACTCTTGCTGACCTACTGCCCTCGGTAATGGCACCATTCCCAAAGTATGTGGGCTCTATTGATAACCTCACTAACAACTTTAAAGACGCCCTGCGCGAAACCATTGATAACATAGCACCGCTAAAGTTAAAAAAGGCTCCAAAAAAGCGAACCCCATGGTTTACAGAAGAAACTAGAGCTCAGAAATTATTATGTAGAAAGCTGGAACGCAAATGGCGCACGACTAAACTTGAGGTGCACCATCAAGCATGGAGTGATGGTTTAATAACTTATAAACGCATGCTTACCTTAGCTAAAGCTAAATATTACTCAAATCTCATCCACCGTAATAAAAACGATCCTAAATTTTTGTTTAGTACGGTAGTATCGCTAACCCAACAAGGGACCCCTTCCAGTAGCTCAACCCACTCAGCTGATGACTTTATGCAATTCTTTAGTAAGAAAATTGAAGTCATTAGAAAGGAGATTAAAGACAATGCGTCCCAGCTACAACTGGGTGCTATTAACACTGACACGATTGTATATACGGCGGATACTGCCCTCCAAAATAGTTTCTCTCGTTTTGAGGAAATAACATTAGAGAAATTGTTACAACGTGTAAATGGAATAAAACAGACAACATGTTTACTTGACCCTCTCCCTGGGAAACTGATCAAGGAGCTCTTTGTATTATTAGGTCCATCAGTGCTAAATATTATAAACTTATCACTCTCCTCGGGCACTGTTCCCCTAGCATACAAAAAAGCGGTTATTCATCCTCTTCTTAAAAGACCTAACCTCGATCCTGACCTCATGGTAAACTACCGACCGGTGTCTCACCTTCCCTTTATTTCAAAAATCCTCGAAAAAATTGTTGCGGAGCAGTTAAATGAACACTTAGCGTCTAACAATCTATGTGAAACCTTTCAATCCGGTTTCAGGGCAAATCACTCCACGGAGACAGCCCTCGCAGAAAGGACTAATGATCTATTGCTAACGATGGATTCTGATGTGTCATCTATGTTGCTGCTCCTCGATCTTAGCGCTGCTTTCGATACCGTCGATCATAATATTTTATTAGAACGTATCAAAACACGAATTGGTATGTCAGACTTAGCCCTGTCTTGGTTTAACTCTTATCTTACTGATAGGATGCAGTGTGTCTCCCATAACAATGTGACCTCGGACTACGTTAAGGTAACGTGTGGATTTCCCCAGGGTTCGGTCCTTGGCCCTGCACTCTTCAGCATCTACATGCTGCCGCTAGGTGACATCATACGCAAATACGGTATTAGCTTTCACTGCTATGCTGATGACACCCAACTCTACATGCCCCTAAAGCTGACCAACACGCCGGATTGTAGTCAGCTGGAGGCGTGTCTTAATGAAATTAAACAATGGATGTCCGCTAACTTTTTGCAACTCAACGCCAAAAAAACGGAAATGCTGATTATCGGTCCTGCTAGACACCGACCTCTATTTAATAATACAACTCTAACATTTGACAACCAAACAATTAAACAAGGCGACTCGGTAAAGAATCTGGGTGTTATCTTCGACCCAACTCTCTCCTTTGAGGCACACATTAAAAGCGTTACTAAAACGGCCTTCTTTCATCTCCGTAATATCGCTAAAATTCGCTCCATTCTGTCCACTAAAGAAGCTGAGATCATTATCCATGCGTTTGTTACGTCTCGCCTCGACTACTGTAACGTATTATTTTCGGGTCTCCCCATGTCTAGCATTAAAAGATTACAGTTGGCACAAAATGCGGCTGCTAGACTTTTGACAAGAACAAGAAAGTTTGATCACATTACGCCTGTACTGGCTCACCTGCACTGGCTTCCTGTGCACTTAAGATGTGACTTTAAGGTTTTACTATTTACGTATAAAATACTACACGGTCTAGCTCCATCCTATCTTGCCGATTGTATTGTACCATATGTCCTGGCAAGAAATCTGCGTTCAAAGGACTCCGGCTTATTAGTGATTCCCAAAGCCCAAAAAAAGTCTGCGGGCTATAGAGCGTTTTCCGTTCGGGCTCCAGTACTCTGGAATGCCCTCCCGGTAACAGTTTGAGATGCCACCTCAGTAGAAGCATTTAAGTCTCACCATAAAACTCATTTGTATACTCTAGCCTTTAAATAGACTCCCTTTTTAGACCAGTTGATCTGCCGTTTCTTTTCTTTTTCTTCTATGTCCCACTCTCCCTTGTGGAGGGGGTCCGGTCCGATCCGGTGGCCATGTACTGCTTGCCTGTGTATCGGCTGGGGACATCTCTGCGCTGCTGATCCGCCTCCGCTTGGGATGGTTTCCTGCTGGCTCCGCTGTGAACGGGACTCTCGCTGCTGTGTTGGATCCGCTTTGGACTGGACTCTCGCGACTGTGTTGGATCCATTGTGGATTGAACTTTCACAGTATCATGTTAGACCCGCTCGACATCCATTGCTTTCCTCCTCTCCAAGGTTCTCATAGTCATCATTGTCACCGATGTCCCACTGGGTGTGAGTTTTCCTTGCCCTTATGTGGGCCTACCGAGGATGTCGTGGTGGTTTGTGCAGCCCTTTGAGACACTAGTGATTTAGGGCTGTATAAGTAAACATTGATTGATTGATTGATTGATTGATTTTCCATAGATTGTTAAATCTTTATTGCTATACAAGCTGTATACACACTGATAAAGATCCAAATCCAAGTTTTGTCTATAGCAGAGCTGCCCCTACTTTTTGCCCTCAAGGCCAAAGTCAAAATGTGCCAAACAGAGATATTTTAAGTGTGGAAAACAAATAGCCTAAATGTAAATGGGTTGAATAGAATAGAATAGAATAAAAAACAATAGAATAGAATAGAATACAATACAATAGAATAGAAAGTACTTTATTGATCTCTGGGGGAAATTCAGCAGGGTTGTACTTGTATAGCGTTTTTCTACCTTTTTAAGGAACTCAAAGCGCTTTGACACTATTTCCACATTCACCCATTCACACATGCATTCACACACTGATGGCGGGAGCTGCCATGCAAGGCGCTAACCAGGACCCATTAGGACCAAGGATGAAGTGCTTTGCTCAACAACACAACGGACGTGACTAAGATGGTAGAAGGTGGGGATTGAACCAGTAGCTCTCAGGTTGCTGGCTCATCCACTCTCCCAACCGTGCTACGGTTGGGAGAGTATGAATCATACTTTTTCTATCTTGTAGTGTGGAATGTTACAGAAGTAAGAGAACAATGGTAGGTATCAAAAAAAAACACTGAACTATTATTAACCATCTTGAATGAATTTAGAGTATGCTGTATTGAAATTAAAGTGGTGTGGTAATTGTGTTTTGGCAAAAACTAAAGGCCCCAATAATTTGTGGACTAATGCTCACGACGAGGTAAACTGAATGATGCGGACACCTTTGTTACTGGATACTTTTAAGGAGACGTTGTACCTGTAAGTACTATAAAATGCAAGTATATTTATTTGATACATGTTTGTATTGACTAGGGGTGTAACGGTACACAAAAATTTCGGTTCTGTACGTACCTCGGTGTAGAGGTCACGGTTCGGTTCATTTTCGGTACAGTAAGAAAACAAACAAATATAATTTTTGGGGGTTATTTATGTACCAAATTTGTAAATAACGGCTTTATCCTTTTAACATTGGGAACACTATAATAATTCTGCCCACGTTAATCCACATTAAACTGCCTCAAGTTGTTTCTTTAATTAAATACAATGAGAAAACTGTTCTTCTACATATAAAAAGTCCAACATTAAACAGTTTCCATTGAAACTGTTTAATGTCAACTCATCATGCTTTGTTTATTACAGTATTTGGGAAGCCTGTAGTTGACTTTTATTATGTAAATGTTATATTTTTGTCAACATTTGATAGCAGGCACCCTGCCATTCAAAACTAGGCTGCTACATGACTAATGATTCATGTAACTATAGCTGAAAAATAGTACAATAGCAATAGCAGAGACTATTCATCCCTGAAGACCATGGAGTTCATGTTAGTTCATGTGAAATAACAGACGGACAGGGCCTTGCTGCCCCTAACACACGCACACACACACATACACACACACACAGCAAAATAAGCTAACGTAACGCTAAAAGCTAATTAGCCTCCACATTACCTCAAGCCAGAACTGTGAGCGAGCTGAACTGCAGTTCAGGTTTCTAGAAGGTCAACTGGCTCATAGTGATGTTTGTAATAGTTGTGACTGGAAAGTGTTTTTTATAATTTGGGGAGTGTACGATGTCAGCTGCTAAACACATGTCTGCTCGACAATAAGCATTTACAACATGCGTTCTGAATACGCACTGCTGATTGGCTGTTACATCGCTCTGAATACACACTGCTGATTGGCTTTGTATGTAACCAATCAGATTGTTGTGTGGGCGGGACAATGCTGGGTGCTCACTGCTCAGACAGAGGCAGAAAGCAGAGCAGCTTGTTAAGACTTTAGAATACAAACTCGTTCGATACACCCTCGTACCGAACCGAAACCCCCGTACCGAAACGGTTCAATACAAGTACACGTACCGTTACACCCCTAGTATTGACACATGTAGTGTTTTAGATTGCAATATTGGTCAAATAAGGACACTTACTCTGTACTGTCTGTCTAGCTTGTGCACTATCTTGTGCTTAGCTGTTGTGTAGCTGCCAGCTCTTTGTAACCTGTAGATTACCATATTTAACTTAATTTTTTTAAATGCAATAAAAGACCAACCTTTTGTGCTTATTAGAGGACATTTAGATGTTTAGAGGGCTGTTTGCAACATTTACACAGATGCCAATAGGGCGATATCGTTCCACTTCATTTTAAGTGTTACATCCCGCCCTCGTATAGCTTCTAGGATGCAATGACGTAACCACGTACGTGCTGCCAATTAGTCATTGCTTCTCTTGGACTGCTTTTGTATGTGTGCACGCTCTGCCTGCGTGTACGCGTTGACGAGAAAGGGTGAGTGAGTGGCTAAACAACAATCAATTTTTGGGGGCCGGCAAAAATTTGTAGAACATTAACTTAGTGATAGTGAAAAATATAGCACGTTTTAAAACAATTGTGCGCTGTTAAACCACTGATGGTAGCATAAACTAGCCAAATATGTTCTTGCATAGTTTTTGGTTTGAAAAATGTAACTTATGGAAGATGCAGATAGCCCCTTTGAACTGTTTGTCCAGCTTTAAACAAGCACACATGCTGCAAGATTACTTGTATCAAAGATTTTAGATGCAAACTGATAAAATGAGATACTTGCTATCGGATCAATATAAACAGAGGAGAAATACCCTAACAATAACGGTTGTTAAAACAGGTTTTCTGTAAGTAACACCAAGTCTAATTTATTCCTTTTTAAAGGGGAACATTATCACGATTTCTGAAGGGTTAAAACCAACAAAAATCAGTTCCCAATGGCTTATTTTATTTTTCGAAGTTTTTCTCAAAATTTTACCCATCGCGCAATATCCCGAAAAACGGCTTCAAAGTGCCTGATTTACACCATCGCTATATCCTCCCGTCTGTTGTCCTGTGACATCACTGCGTGAAGCCACTAGAAACCTACATGGCGGATAGTACAGAAAGGTATAGCATAGTTGCTCGGATTCAGACTCGGATTTCAGCGGCGCAAGCGATTCAACAGATTACGCATGTATTGAAACGGATGGTTGGAGTATGGAGGCGGGTACCGAAAACAAAATTAAAGAAGAAAGCTTTTGAGCCATATCACGACAGACAGCGGCACGGGTGGAAGCCGGACGAATTCGGCGATCGCCTTCTAACCAACGATTGGTATGTTTGTTTGGCATTAAATTTGTGTGAAGGGAAAGGCTGGATGCAAATATAGCTACAAATGAGGCATAAAGATGCAATATGAACATACAGCTAGCCTAAATAGCATGTTAGTATCGATTAGCTTGCAGTCATGCCGTGACCAAATATGTCTGATTGGCACACTCCACATAAGTCAATAACATCAACAAAACTCACCATTGTGATTTCGTTGACTTTATCGTTGGAAATGCATCTGCTTTGAGTGTCGCAGGATATCCACACATTCTTGCCATCTCTGTGCCATTTCTGTCGTAGGTACAGTGTGCAGAACAAACGAGGGACTTTCGCATCTTTTGACCACTGTTGCAACTTGAATCCGTCTCTGTTCGTCTTGTTACACCCTCCGACAACACACCGACGAGGCAGGATGTCTCCAAGGTACCGGAAAATAGTCGAAAAAACTGAAAATAACAGAGCTGATTTGACTTGGTGCGTGTAATATTGACAAAATGGCGGGTCGCTTCACGACGTAACGTCACGGGTGAAAGGTCATTGCTCTGACAGGCGAACAATTGAAAGGCGTTTAAATCGCCAAATTCACTCTTTTAGAGTTCGGAAATCGGTTAAAAAAACATATGGTCTTTTTTCTGCAACATCAAGGTATATATTGATGCTTACATTCTGGTGATAATGTTCCCCTTTAATGCCTCTCATGTTGCCATTGAAAGTACATTGAATGCCCATGTCCTCGTGCAAATAGTTATTATATATAGTCAAAAGCGTGCAATTGTCCGTATGGAAAAAATTGTAAGCATTTGATGATGATAATCTTGAAAAGTTAAAAAGTTTACATTAACTGTGGCCCTTTGGCAAATTAGAATTGGCTCACAACCCTGTTTAATGTGAATATTTATTTTTCATTTATTTTATACAGCAGAAGTTGCTTTGTTGGTGAGTCCAAATGAATTTGACATTGTTAACTGCTTCCTGTCGTTAGTCGCCGACTTATGATTAGCAAATAGCTTGTGTGATATCACCACATTGATGACTCTCAGGCTTGGGTTAGTAATAGGACTCAGATGCAGTGTGGAGAACAATCTGGCAGGCTTTTATTTTGGAAGGTTCACTTTTCATCTCTTGAGTCAGGGCAATAAAACAATGGCTATAAATTCAGATAATTGGGCGATAAGTTTTCACAAAAAGTGAAACAAACAGAAAATCACTCCGAAAGGAGGAAACAAAAATATAAATCTTTAACTACAGTAGCGAGGAATATAACTATTAAAAATTAAACAACAACAAACGCTTCAGAAGGAGGGAAAACAATAGGCTATAGAATTTCTACACTGTTTCTGGCCTACAAAAATAATTAACAAAAAAATCACTCAAAAATAGGAAAAGAAGAGACTGTAAAAAATAAACTGAACTTACCACTTCAACTCCAAACATTTATATACAAAAAAACACTCTGCTTAAGAGGAGAAAAGAAAAACTCAAAACACTAACTTGAAAATGTATACTCAGGATAACTGAAAGCAAGACAAGACACGGCTCGGGCATGATGCTGGAGATGCACGATACAACGAGACATTCTGGCACGGGACAAAGGCAGACGAGGATCTATAAGACACAAGTTTGGAAGTCTTTTTGCAAACGCTGCAGAAAACCTCTCTGGATTTACCATCGACAGAATTCAACCAGCGTTCACTAATGACGAAGAAAAAAAGATCATGAAAACTTCCCACATTCTAAGACATTATAACAGACCATTTCTATCAAAGACAAAATAAAAATATTGTAAAATTATGCTTTTATTTTTCATTCTTTTTTTCTTTTGTTATCCCTTGTACATGTTTCATGTTTCCTTTGTTTATTCTTTCCTTTGGTAGTTGTGTTTCAATTTCTTAATTACTGTTTAAAAATTACAGAGGAAAATTATTTCAGTGTACATTTTATATATATATATGTGTATATATATGTATATATATATATATAAAAACATGTTTACTTGTATGTGTCACGATCAGTTTAGTAGGACCGTTGTATGACCCCTACGCAGAGAAAAAAACTAATACGAATATTAACAAAAAGCGTGCTTGAAAAGGAGTGTGAAAAAACATAAATTGCACAGAGGTGTGGAGAAATAAGGTCATATACACGGCAACGCTGGGACTGAGCCAAAGGCAACAAGAAGCGTGAGTGGAGCCAAAGCACAGCAGGTGTACCCGACTAAAAGGGTGAACCATCAGGAATCTACTGCTGCCAAGTAAAGGGACTGGAGCGCTTAAGTAGTCAGGAGGGAATGAGTATCAGGTGTGCGTACAGGGGGCTTCGCCCCGTGACCCAGCTACCAGGCATTGCAACAAAAGGAAGGTAAACGGCAGCAGAGCTGCCAGATCACAACAGTGTGTTCTAATTGTTTGAATTTTGTGTGTCGAAAATGTTCGTTGAAATAAAGTTAGAGGGGGAAAAAAAGGAGCTGACCTTGGTCAGCTTGTTACGACATCTTTTCCGGGGTTAACACAGCCCACCTTCTCCTACGGTTTTGAAGCAATGTTAACATTAAAAGCATACTTGCCAACCTTGAGACCTCCAATTTTGGGAGGTGGGGGGTTTGGGGTGGGCGGGCGTAGTTGGGGGTGGGGCGGAGGCGTGGTTGGGGCGGGGGGCGTGGTTAAGAGGGGAGGAGTATAAAATCCGGGAGGGTTGGCAAGTATGCATTAAAAGTGACGCTTGTATTAAAATGATTAGTTACAGCTCTAACATTAAAGTGAGTCTCGCTACCACTTCTACACACTGGAAAATATGTGGAAGAAAATCGTAAGTCAATCCCACCAACGCGTACAGAAACAAAGACTGTGGATGACTGACAAGAGGCTTACTCTGTTCACGTAATTCCGCTGTGGAATAAACGTGTTCAGGTGCTGAAAGCGATGCACAGATTGGGACTTCTATCTCTAACACAGAGTGAGACCAGTTTGAAAGCCAGAGCCAAAAAAAAAAGAAACACACAGAAGTAGCAATTTATTGATGACGGCAAAGTTATTGAGTTAATTTTCATTAATATTTCCATGAATTTACTTATCAGTCCCGGCCAACAATTGTATGAATTTTTTTTATTGCCTCTAGACATTGAATTAAATGTGTTTTAATGCCATTTAAGGCCTCAATTTTCGTAAAATCAATTTAATGACTTTTGAGGCTTTATAATGACCCGCTGAAACCCTGTCAAATACCCCACACAGCTTTGGGCTGGGCTGTAAAAAGATCGCCTGATGACTATCTGTGGGTTTCCTGATGTTATGTGCAAATTTAACCATTCAATACTCATACCCATGTTACGTGAACAGGGGAAGAAGACGGCACAGAAAGCAGGGATGTTGTTTTAGCTCTATATTCATTATGTTTACAAAAGTATGCAGTTTCCCGATGTTATGTACAAATTTAACCATTCAATACTCATACCCAGGTTAGTTAGTACTTTATTGATTCCTTCAGGAGAGCTCCCTCAGGAAAAATTAAAAAGGTTACGTGTACAGGGGAAGAAGACGGCACAGATAGCAGGGATGTTGTTTTAGCTCTATATTTACTATCTTTACAAAAGTATGGAGTGTGAAACTAATCCAAAACTGTGTATGTGTGAGACTATGTGCAGCGATTATTTGATGAGCGTTACCGGAAGTGTTGCGCGAGGTGTGGAAGTCCCAGGGGGCAAGACAAGCTCGGCGGTCCGTGTCCAGACGGGAGGTCGAGATCCATAAGGGGCAGCCAGTTAACCGGATGGGAACGCGGGGAGACGAGACACACATCTCGCATTCAGGGGACAGAGAAATGGGACTGGAACGACACAACACAGGAAAACGCACAATGAACACGGAGGAGGAGAAAACACAGAGAGAGACCAGAGAGCTTGATACGAGTTGACTTACTGTACGGGAACAGGTAGCTATGTTCTGGCCCGGAATGCAGGTTTGCACTGGCTTAAGAAGGCAGGGAGCTCATCAGCGACATGTGCGTTGAGCGCTAATCGAAAGCAGCTGCTTGCTGCAGCCGGAGTGGCACGCGCAGGAGCGTGCTTGGAGGTGCGTGCTTGGAGGTGCGCCCAGCGCACGGATGAATGCGCACTGGGGTGCGCCTGAGCCGTGACAACCCACTTGACATCAATTGTGGCTGATCACACAGCAAGGGGGTCCTTACATCTGCGGTCCATCTGCAAGGTTTCTTCTCTTTTGTCGTTTTCCTTGCATGGATGTGAGTTTAGAGCAGTGGGGGTTGTGAGTTTGTAAAGCCTTTTGAGACACTTGTGAGTAAGGCCTATATCAATACTGATTGATATTGTTTTACTATTGTGCGGCTGCACACAATCAGCAATCAACACACCTGTTACTGATGAGAGCTTCACGTCCTTCATAAGCCAGCGTGTCCTGCATTCCAGGGCCAGAATGTAGCTACTTGTCTTTGTACAGTAAGCCCTACACGTCTCTAGCTTTCTTCGCCTATGTGCTTCCATGTTCTCAGTGTTTCCCCTCCTCTATGCTCATTGTGTCCTGTCCTGTGTAGTCACCCTGCAGTTCCTCTTTGTTCCCTGGATTCGTGCTGTGTCTCTCGTCTCCCGGGATTTTTCCCTTGTCTTCTTGCTGCCTCCCTGGATTTCGACCTCTCGCCTGGACACGGACTCTGACGCCTCACTCCTGCCCCTGACCTCTTGCTTGCCCACGGACCTCCGAGCCTGCCTTGCCCCTTGTGGACTTCCGCACCTCCCACAACACGCACCTTCAACATTGTGCAGTAAAACTCACCAGCTGGAACAGATCTGGGCAAATTAAGGCCCGGGGGCCGCACACGGCACGTTAAACTTTTCAATCTGGGCCGATGGACATTCTCAAATATTTTTTTTAAATCTTTAAAATGGAAAGTGTAGCTGCTTTTATGATGTGCAGTGATGTTTTCTAATGACCGTTAGTCTTGAACTATACAAAGTATTTCAATGGTTGGAATCTGCGCTTTGATACACAAGTTACTATGGTCATCTAATTAGTTACTATGGTCATCTAATTAGTTACTATGGTAATGTAAGTCACAGCAGCTCAGACGAGGCACCAAGCAGTGTGGGTGGGGAGCGTTTCCACAGAGTGTTTCCAGAGCGGCCAGCCTAAAATGCGGGTGTCAGGGACAGGCGCAGAAGGGGAGAGTTTTGCAACAAAGTTCTAAAGCTTAGTGACATATCAAATTTATCACATTGTAGGTGTGTGTGTTTTTTTTTTTTTTTTACTCTTCGTATTTCGTTGTGTTTGTTTCATTTTTGTTGGGTTTTTCTTGATTGTAAAATATATCGGTTTAGCGCAGGGGTTGGCAACCCGCGGCTCCGGAGCCGCATGCGGCTCTTTGGCAACTCTGCACAATCGCCGACCTCCCGCCGACCTCCCAGATCGTTGTGGGGAGATTCCGGAATTCAATGCCTCGCCCGGACATCACCCGGAGTCAATGTTCTCCAATTTCCACGCGGACTACACTATTAAGGGCGTGCCGTGATAATATTACTCTTAATGTCCTCATGAACGTCATCGCGCCCGCCATTCACGGAATGTTAGCTGCGTGCCGACCGGACACATGCATTTCGCTGCTTCTATCGGCACATGTATGAGATTGCAAGGCATATTGGGTGACACAGAGTACACTGACGGTTGTGATATAAACAACTTTAACACTCCTACTAATATGCGCCACATTGTGAACCCACACAAAAGAAGAATGACAAACACATTTCAGGAGAAAATCCTCACAGTAACACAACATAAAGGCAACACAAAAAATACCCAGAATCCTTTGCATCCATGACATATCCTGACTATGTTATACACCCCGCGAGCACCAACACCCCTCCCCCTCCCTGCGTAGTTGAGGTGGGCGGGGTTTGGTGCTCGCGGGGTGTATAACATAGTCAGGAGGTGTCATGGATGCAAAGAATTATGGGTATTTGTTGTGTTGCGTTTATGTTGTGTTACTGTGAGGATTTTCTCCCGAAATGTGTTTGTCATTCTTCTTTTGTGTGGGTTCACAATGTGGCGCATATTAGTGGGAGTGTTAAAGTTGTTTATATCACAACCGTCAGTGTACTCTGTTTCACCCAGTATGCCTTGCAGTCGTGTGCGTGTATCTGCGGAAGCCTCTCACAACATGTTGCTGGACTGGCAAGCAGTTTGTACATGTTGTAGAAGGTGTTCAAGGTAATGGCTTCATAGCATGACCTTATTCTTGTCAACTGGGTGACCACCAGCAGATATTGGCGAGAATAGTTGCGGCTCCCATTGTCTTCCTCATTTTTTGAAACGGGCCGAAATGGCTCTTCGAGTGGTAAAGGTTGCCGACCCCTGGTTTAGAGGTAGTGTGACGTTAATATGTTGTCAATATTCAGTGTTTTATTGGTAATAGTCAATATTGTAAATTTTACATTCTTTATTTTCATGTACATTCTGGGTGTGTCATTCAGTAAAAAAACATAAAATTACATTCCGTTTCTTAAGGAGGTCTGTTATAAAGTTTTTAGCATTCAAGCAGACGTTATTGTGAGGTTCTGTTCCTAAAAATAGATATACTGAGCCCAAGACACATTTATTTCTCTAAATTTGGCTCGACGCACCACACAGTTACACCATACACGTTTGGATTTATTACACACGTCATTTTATTATATTGATGAATACGCCTAAAGCTAAAATAAGGACGCCCCTGCCTTCTCCATTGTACGTAACAGTTTGTTTGTTTTACTGATATTGGATCAATATCGGGCTTCACGGTGGCAGAGGGGTTAGTGCGTCTGCCTCACAATACGAAGTTCCTGCAGTCCTGGGTTCAAATCCAGGCTCGGGATCTTTCTGTGTGGAGTTTGCATGTTCTCCCCGTGAATGCGTGGGTTCCCTCCGGGTACTCCGGCTTCCTCCCACTTCCAAAGACATGCACCTGGGGATAGGTTGATTGGCAACACTAAAATTGGCCCTAGTGTGTGAATGTGAGTGTGAATGTTGTCTGTCTATCTGTGTTGGCCCTGCGATGAGGTGGCGACTTGTCCAGGGTGTACCCCGCCTTCCGCCCAATTGTAGCTGAGATAGGCGCCAGCGCCCCCCGCGACCCCGAAAGGGAATAAGCGGTAGAAAATGGATGGATGGATGGATGGATCAATATCCACAGGCTCTACTTTGGGCACCACTTGTCTATAGTATTGTTCTTGAGTAAAAATACTGTAACAAAAAAGGTTGTTAAATTATGAAGGAAGCACGTGCCTGTAAAAAACAGTATGAGACAAATTGTACATAGTTTGGAGAAAACCTGATGCTGTCTTGTTGAAAGTCCGATGTTTTTTTGTTTTTTTTACCCAAACTATTTGGATGTGAGATATAATGTATGTCTTTGTAGAGAGCTTTGAGTCAGGTCACAATTGTGTCAACAAACTTTGCTCATCATTCTTGAGATTGAAGAATTCTTTCCAGCATATTGCTAGGGAACTTGTAATAATCAAACTTAAATGCTGCTTGTGACCATGTTTTATGGCATCCGTGTCCTTGTGGGAAAAAAAAAAAGGCGCGTACACAATAGTAGACTACACGGGAGAGCTCGGGCAATAACGCACAAATAAAGTGGGTGGTGAAGGCAAATGAGACATGACAAGATGAGATGTGGGAACATAATGTACGTGGTCAACGTGACAAATCTCTGAACACTGTGACCACCTCGATACCATGTTTCAAGGGTGCTGCTTGTTATTAAAAGCTATAAACCGAACCCTAACCCTTGCACATGTATTTGTATTTGAACTGTAAATACCCGTCACAAATTGCATTGGGAAATAAAGACAATTTACTGGAATATAGGGGGAGGTAACGACACATGTCTTACATATATAATATCATGGGGTGACAGAGCTGCTCTTTCCTGTAACCCTCTCCATTACATCTCTTTGGGCATGAAGGAGATTATTAGGGTAATTATATGTATATATATATATATATATATATATATATATATATATATATATATATATATATATATATTAATATACATACATATATATGTGTGTGTATTTTTATATGTTTATAAATACATATATACATTATATCTACAGTATGTAGATATATACATATATACATTATATATATTAGGGGTGTGGGGAAAAAATTGATTCGCATGCGTTGTGCGATTCAGAACCGATTCTCATTTTTAAAAAATCGTTGTTGTTTTTTTAATCAATCCAACAAACCACTACACAGCAATACCATAACAATGCAATCAAATTACAAAACCAAACCTGACCCAGCAACACTCAGAACTGCAATAAACAGAGCAATTGAGTGGAGACACAAACATGACACAGAACAAACCAAAAGTAGTGAAAAAAAAAGATTATCAACAACAGTATCAATATTAGTTATGATTTCAGCATAGCAGTGATTAAAATCCCTCATTGAAATTATCATTAGACATTTATAAAAAAAAATTAAAAAAAAGAACAATAGATTCACAGTGGCTTACACTTGCATCGCATCTCATAAGCTTGACAACACACTGTGTCCAATCTTTTCATAAAGATAAAATAAGTCATATTTTTGGTTTGTTTAAAAGTTAAAACACGTTTACATTATTGCAATCAGTTGATAAAACATTGTCATTCATAACTATAAAAGCTTTTTAAAAAATCTACTACTCTGCTAGCATCTGCTGAAATCCTATGTATTGAATGAATACAGAATCGTTTTGAATCGGAAAAATATCGTTTTTGAATCGAGAATCACGACGAATGGCAAAAAATCGATATATTATCGAATCGCGACCCCAAGAATCGATATTGAATCGAATCGTGGGACACCCAAAGATTCGCAGCCCTAATATATATATGTATATATATATATATATATACATACAGTATATATATATATATATATATATACAGTATATATATACATACATATATATACAGTATATATATATATATACATACATATATATACAGTATATATGTATATATATACAGTATATATATACATATATATATATATACATACATATACAGTATATATATACATATATATATATGTATATAAATGTGTGTGGAGGGGGCGTGGCCGTGAGGCCTTGTTATCTAATCACCTGTTGCCTTTATTCGAGACACGTGGTTGGCGTTGGGAGCTGGAGAGAGAGCGAGAGCGACACGCCTAAACCAGACTGCTGAAAAGCAATTCCAGACGGTTGTGTTTGAATAAAAAAAGACTGTATTCACACTGTCAACCGGGCTCACGGAGGGTCTTTCGGACTCAGGAGAATCTTCACGGCAAAGGGACCTTTTACAATATATCGTCGTTGGCGATTACTTGAAACGAGTATGATTGTCCTCCTGTTGGTGGGATTGCCTTCAGGAGAAAGCCTGTGCGTGAAATCTTTTAAAGTGGGTAGACTGGTGCACAGACATCCACCACACTGTCCTTGGCAAAGAGAAGGCCAGGGTTTAATGGCATGGAGATCAAGACAATTGGGGGCCCATCTTTGCTGCAGCCTTCTCCCGCCTTTGTGACCGTTTTGGAGCTTCTATGCAACCATCATCCGCCACTCCGCCGTTGAGGTCTTTTTCGATGAGGGAGACGCGCATACTCCAACTCACTTCTTCGATGTGGGGAGCTGTATCCGGTGGCAAGGGAAACCCAGAACTACCGGCACCTCCTCACAGTTGCAGGAGGCTGCCGGAACTCTGGTCTGTCGGAGGACCGCCTATGGTGCGCCAACCAGCACTTGCTTTTCTCCCAGGGTGTGCTCACCTAACCTTTTGGCTTCCCAGACTGACCCACAAGGCAGCGGGGACAATATATATATATATATATATATATATATATATATATATATATATATATATATATATATATATATATATATATATATATATATATGTATATATATATATATATATATATATATATATATATATATGTGTATATATATATATATATATATATTATATATATATATATATATATATATATTATATCGATATTTTTTACTATCAAAAAAGGCATCAAAAAATATTTCATATTGTTTCAATATTTTAAAAAAAAAAGTTTCAATATTGTTAAGAAACTCAGGAAATAAGTCCCTGGACACAGGAGGGGTTGAAGGGCAAACACTAACTATTTAACTCAGAGCCAATAGTAAATAGTAAATAAATACAATATTTAACTGACATGGTTATGCTGCCATCTTGTGTTTTTCTCTGTGATCAAGAATGTAATAAATCAATGATAATGAAGATAAGTATCATTATTAGCATCGGTATCACCAATACTGCCTCTCTAACAAGATGATATTGTATCGATACCCAAATTTGTAGTATCGCCCAAAACTATTGTACTAAAACAACTAGTGTATTGAAACAATTAAAGAATACTTGTTAATTACATTTTAACAGAAGTATAGGTAGAAACATGTTACAACAGAAAGTAACTAGATATTGTCAGTAAATTAACAAGTAAATGAATAATAGTTTTGACAAAATAATACAACCGGAATTTACGCAATTTACTGAATATGTCATCAGCAGACCAATTTGAAGCCTTTTTAACCCGTTTTGAAATGGTTCTACATTAACTTCCATGAATAATAAATCATGATGTATATACAGGGATGGGAATGAAGAATTCCAAAATCAGCAGAAATTTTTTTAATCCTAAAACACCGCTTTGCGGAAGGCCGCATAACGGCCGCACCCGAGTGCACCCTGTGCACTCGCCTGCTAGGGGGGTTTGAAATCTATGTTAGCTTAGGATGCATTTCCTGCTATTTTGAGTCAAAATCTAACAATATTCTCTTGACCAAAATTTCACATTTATTAGCAAATATTTTCATAAAAATGATTAAATTTATGTATACAAGTTTACACATGTATCAAATTATTGCACACTTTTGGATTATAGACCAAAATAGGCCTACAAATGGATTAACCAGAATTCTTCTCCGTAAAATCACTTTACTTAGATGCCTTGCCGATTTTGCATGGTCAAAGAGTGCCACCTTTCCCCGAGATTCATAGTTCACAATGTCCTTGCAATATAAGCACTGAGCAGGTCCCGGTTCATCGCACTTTGCAATGAAATCGCTGATCAGTTTGTCTACTTCTACGATATTGTTGTTAATCTTCACCTTCAGTTAGATAGATATATCGAGCCATCTCCAGTTCCACTTGTTTCTCACGCCCTTATCGTTATCTTTCGCTAATGAAGCATTCCTATCTTGAATAAGCTTAACCATGTCTGAAACGGTTTTGTCAATAAAGAAACGTGTTAATTGAGAGCTACTGTGTTTCCTTTCCAGATTAGTCACCGATAAACACAACCAATATAAACAGAATACGAGTTCAGAAACGCTCACAATAATTGAGAATCAGGGACTAGATATTGTCGGCAAACGACGCGTGCAGACGCCTATAACGGGCAATGGCATTGGTTGATGTTGTCAGCTGATAGTAGAGCTAGCCAGTCTGGTGCCTTCACACATTGGCTATATATTTTTTGCGGGAATTCTATTTCTATTTTAATTTAATTTCTAGAAAACAAAAGTTGGACAACTATTAAATGACACTTTTTCAAAACAACAATAGGACTCCTACTGAACAAATATGGCCTGTGTACCTTCCGTTCATTCTATTTCCAATTCTGAAACGTAAATCAAAAATAAAAAAATCAGAGCTGTTTTTGGATTTTTATTATAAATGGCAAATTCTCTGCCTTGTACCGATAACTAGGTCAACGCAGAGACAAAAACCACGAGGACCTAACCCCCCCTATAATTTTCTCCCCAGATTTCAACGATTCACAAAAATGACCCTGGCGGCGCCAAAATCGGCAGAATTCTGCGAATCCGTGGAAAATTCCCATCCCATTTATCATCATCACAGGCGATTTAGAATTTAGGGCCATATTGTTCATTCCTATTCTCTTCTTATTTTCTTTCATGAAATCCACTATATTTTCCATCTCATTACAATTTTCACTCAAGTGAGGGATAAGCCACAAATTAATGAAGCATATTTTGTGATTATTTGCTTCAAATTGAAGCATGTTATCATCAATAATCAATGTTCCACTCACGCTCTCAAACGGATTGAGGATGAGTCATTCTGGTTGACTTTGTAGAGCAACAGTGGTTTTAAGACAATAAATGAGTTGCAATATATTCAAAGTACTCCTGTATTTTTGTCTGACTTTCAAGGTTTTCTTCCCAAATAACGACATTACAAATGTGGGAATTTTAAACAGTTTTCTCACGTATGCATATTTTCTGATCAACGACAACAATTAATGGAACAGACGGGGAACTAACCGTGGGACCGCTATTAGAACGCCACAATGGGAGTCTTTGTCTGTCACTAGTTAAATAACAGCTAAAAAGCCTAAAGCGGCCAATAGATAAATAACTAAATTAATAAAGAGGCTGAGTTGAATATAGAAAACCAAATGAGGACTAACAAACTAAGAGTGCACTAGAGTCTGTAAATGTAAATAATTGGAAGGTGAGTTTAACGCTACAACATTTTACTATTCATTTAGTCCACTCGCGAGTAGCTAAGACAAGTGAGTAGTGACAAATAGGAATTGTTGAAAGGACTAGTTGGTACAATTCCTGGGGACTCTGCATGGCAGGGGCGTCCTCCTCCCTGAGCCAGGCTTGCACCTGACTGCATACCCAAATGAGGCTAGGTGACACGGCTGGGAGGCTTTTCCACTATTGGGACACATCTTCAGTTGTCACGGGGTGTTTCGGCCCGGCTTACCACAAAACACCCTCTGCCGAGGAAGGGCCCATCCCAGGGTGATCAAATCCCTGGGTGTGTGCTTCCCATTAGGTGTTAGCCTTAGCCGCCCAGCTGGTGCCACTCTCTGCTGTGTTGGCCAGCTCTTTAAAAGGCTAATGAAAACCCACTAATACCGACCACGCAGTCTGATAGTTTATATATCCAGAGGTGGGTAGAGTAGCCAGAAACTGTACTCAAGTAAGAGTACTGTTACTTTAGAGATGTATTACTCTAAAAGTAAAAGTAAGGAGTAGTCACCCAAATATTTACTTGAGTAAAAGTAAAAAGTATGTTGTGAAAAAACTACTCAAGTACTGAGTAACTGATGAGTAACCTGTTTGTTTAATGATTACGGCAACAAATAATGCACAAAAACATAAAAATAGCAATGAGCAAATTCAGAGCTAGGAATATCTCTTAAGCAACTAAAACAATATTACATATTAAATAGTAATACATTAAAATAAAAAAATTAAGGCAAATTGAGCCACAATAACTTAACAGCACTTATAGGCTCAGTAGGCATTCATTGATTGATTGAATGATTGAAACTTTTATTAGTAGATTGCACAGTACAGTACATATTCCGTACAATTGACCACTAAATGGTAACACCCCAATAAGTTTTTCAACGTTAATCAATTACTTAATAAATGACCAAGTCGAGGTGATCTACCTCATATATATATATATATATATATATACATACATACATACATTTATATATACAGTATAGATTTTATATTTATTTATTTTGCCGTTTTTGTTGACATGTTAAAGGTGTTTTAATAAATATACATACATGTTTAACATACAGATTCCTATCTTTCATGAAGACAAGAATATAAGTTGGTGTATTACCTGATTCTGATGACTTGCATTGATTGGAATCAGACAGTATTGCTGATAACGTCCACGTTTTCAAATGGAGGAGAAAAAAAGTTCCTCCTTTCTGTCTAATACCACATGAAACGCGTTGGTTTTTGGCATAATATTTGTCCAGCTTCCATATTCGTTTTTATACACTTTACAAAAAATACATTGGCGGCAAACTCCGTAGCTTGCTAGCTTGTTTGCGCTGGCTTTCGGATACTCTTTTTTTGTTAGCGCAGGCGCGATGGAGCAGCACTTTTATTGTGAAGACCGGAACTGTGCGATCAGTCTTTAGGCTTTTGACGGGAAGTACGGTTGAAATAAAAATTGTCTTTTTTCCTTTACACTTTTGATTGATTGATTGAAACTTTTATTAGTAGGTCGCACAGTACAGTACATAATCCCTACAATTGACCACTAAATGGTAACATCCGAATAAGCTTTTCAACATTCTACGTGTGACGGTCATGTGACCGCCTGGCTCTGTTTGATTGGTCCAACGTCACCAGTGACTGCATTTGATTGGTGAAACGCAGGCATGCGTAGATCCTACTTTGAAAGTGTGTCTGACAAAATCAAAAGAAACAAAGCGTGCATTAACAGATCGATAAAAAAAAGTAACAAGTAGCGATCTGATTTTAGATAAATGGAGCGGAGTAAAAGTAGCGTTTCTTCTCTATATGTATACTCAAGTAAAAGTATGTTGCATAAAAACTACTCTTAGAAGTACAATTTATCCCAAAAGTTACTCAAGTAGATGTAACGGAGTAAATGTAGCGCGTTACTACCCACCTCCGTATATATCAATGATGAAATATTAACATTGCGACACATGCCAATACGGCCTTTTTAGTTTACTAAATTGAAAATTTAATTTTCCCGGGAGTTTCTTGTTGAAAACGTCGCGGAGTGATGACGAGTACGCGTGACGTCACGGACTGTTAGGAAATATTAGCGCTGCGCACACACACACAGCTAAAAGTCGTCTGCTTTAACCGCATAATTACACAGTATTTTGGACATCTGTGTTGCTGAATCTTTTGCAATTTGTTCATTTAATAATGGAGAAGTCAACGTAGAAAGAGGGAGTTGGGAAGCGTTAGCCTTTATCCACACAAACACACGGTGATTCCTTGTTTAAAATTCCCAGAGGTGAAGTTTTCCTCTGGATCAGAGCGGTCAAGCGAACATGGATCCCGACCAAATGTCAACCAGCAGGTTTTGGTGAGAAAATTGTGGTAAAAAGTCGCCACTTAACGGAAATCAGCTGAGCTTGTGCCGTCCATATAGCTGCCGTCGACTTCCATCAGACACTGTCCTCAAGACACCCGTGGAGACACCCTTCGACTATCACTAAAACACTAGCAACACAATAGAAATATAAGGGATTTCCCAGAATTATCCTAGTAAATGTGTCTAAAAACATCTGAATCTGTCCCAATGCAATCGCGTTTTAATTTTTTTAACTTGTTTTTTTTTTTTTCTAGTCCGTTGCTATCAATATCCTCAAACACAAATCTTTCATCCTCGCTCAGATTAATGGGGAAATTGTCGTTTTCTCGGTCCGAATAGCTGTTTTTGTTGGAGGCTCCCATTAAAAACAATGTGAGGATGTGAGGAGCCATCAATGGGTGAAGTCATCGTCTGCAATTTCAGGTAAAGGCAGGGCTTTTCTGTTAGCGACCAAAAGTTGCGAACTTTATCATCGATGTTCTCTACTAAATCCTTTCAGCAAAAATAGGGCAATATCGCGAAATGATCAAGTATGACACATAAAATGGACCTGCTATCCCCGTTTAAATGAGAAAATCTCATTTCAGTAGGCCTTAATGGCTTGTCTGTGAGCCTGCCCCCTGACTTCAACCTCCCTAAGAAGCTTTACTGTTGTGCTAGCTACAAAGCCCCTACACCCTACCCTTACCCTACAGCCTCTGTCCTCTGCCTCAGCTGCAAAAAATGGAATACCTCAGCTTCTTGCGTTCATACGCTTCTTCGATGGCATCCTCCCACGGAACTGTCAGTTCAATGATATAGACCAGGGGTCACCAACCTTTTTGAAACCAGTACTTCTTGGGTACTGATTAATGATACACACTTAAAGAAATTGCCAGAAATAGCCAATTGTCTCAATTTAACTTTGACTCTGTTATTATTAATAATTAATGATATTTGTCTTTGTGGAAACACTGATCATCTTAATGGTTTCTCACAATTAATATATATTTTTGATGACATGTTTTAAATAGGTTGAAATCTAATATGCAGTTTGTTAGAGTATATAACAAATTGGACCAAGCTGTATTTCAAACAAAGACAAATAATTATTTCGTCTATATTTTCCAGAATTTTTTTTTTAAAAGAAATTCAAAAGACTTTGAAATAAAATCTAAATTTGATTCTACAGATTTTCTAGATTTGCCAGAATATTTTTTTTGAATTTTAATCATAAGTTTGAAGAAATATTTCAAATATTCTTTGTCGAAAAAACAGAAACTAAAATTAAGAATTAAATTAAAATGTATTTATTATTCTTTACTATAAAAAAAAAACTTGAACATTGATTTAAATTGTCAGGAAAGAAAAGGGATTTAAAAGGTAAAAAGGTAAATGTGTTTGAACATCCTAAAATCATTTTTAAGGTTGTATTTTTTCTCTGAAATTGTCTTTCTGAAAGTTATAAGAAGCAAAGTAAAAAAATAAATGAATTTATTTAAACAAGTGAAGACCAAGTCTTTAAAATATTTTCTTGGATTTTCAAATTATATTTGAGTTTTGTCTGTCTTAGAATTAAAAATGTCGAGCAAAGCCAGACCAGCTTGCTAGGAAATAAATCAAATTCAAAAAAATAGAGGCAGCTCACTGGTAAGTCCTGCTATTTGAGCTATTTTTAGAACAGGCCAGCGGGCTACTCGTCTGGTCCTCACGGGCTACCTGGTGCCCGCGGGCACCACGTTGGTGACCCCTGATATAGACAGTCTGGCAGGTTTCAGACCTTAGGATGAGGTCTGGACGGAGGGTGGTCGTTGCGATCGCCAGGGGGAAAATGAGCCTCTTGTCTAAGTCGACTCGCATCTGCCTTAGGATGAGGTCTGGACGGAGGGTGGTCGTTGCGATCGCCAGGGGGAAAATGAGCCTCTTGTCTAAGTCGACTCGCATCTGCCAGTCTGCATTCAATGGGCTTAGATCAGGACAAAATGAAATGTGTGCTTAACTCCATGTATTTTACAGCAGAGATATTAAATATTTATCTTCACACTTTTAAAAACCTCGTTTTCTAAGCTCACCAAACGGCTAAGGTGGTCATGAATTAAAACAGAAGCAATAGATTTACATGTCTAATATCCTCCCAATGTGCTGTTTTTAGGACCTACTGCAAAACGCTGGCCAATGATCCTGTGTAGGACAGGAGCGGCTTTGCTGTTTTTAAGTAAATGCTGCCAAAACTAGTCAAAGATCCTGTCTGTTTTTAAGTATGTACAATTCCACAAAAATGTTAGCCAGATATCTTCTGTATGACAGGTGCAGCTCTGCTATTATAAGGATATATTGCAAAAATATTTGTCAAAGATCCTTTATACGACCTGTACTCTGTGCTGTTTTTAAAGATGCACGGCACATACTTGTCGGTCACAAAAAACATTCATGAAGTTTGGTTCTTTTATGAATTTATTATGGGTCTACTGAAAATGTGACCAAATCTGCTGGGTCAAAAGTATACATACAGCAATGTTAATATTTGGTTACATGTCCCTTGGCAAGTTTCACTGCAATAAGGCGCTTTAAGTACCCATCCACAAGCTTCAGGTTGAACTCTTGACAAAATTGGTGCAGTTCAGCTAAATTTGTTGGTTTTCTGACATGGACTTGTTTCTTCAGCATTGTCCACACCTTTAATTCAGGACATAGGGGAGGCAATTCTAAAACCTTAATTCTAGCCTGATTTAACCATTCCTTTACCACTTTGACATGTGTTTGGGGTCATTGTCCCGTTGGAACAGTATGATAACCTGCAGATGCATTTGCAACGATTAAGTCAACAAAATCACAAAGGTGAGTTTTGTGGATGTTATTGACTTATGTGCTAATCAGATATATTTGGTCACGGCATGACTGCCAGCAAATCGATGCTAACATGCTACGCTAATCGATGATAACATGCTATTTGCGCGAGCTGTATGTACATTTGAAACTAGATACCCACATTTAATGTGAAACAAACACTTACAAATCGACGGATTTAAGTTGCTCCAGTGTCACAAGATGCGAATGTCCTGATCGTTTGGTCTGCACATTTTACCGGCGATGCTAATCAGGCAGCCATGCTATGGGCCACTTCATTAGGTACACCCACGCTATGGCCGAATAGCGTCAATAGCTATTCGCTCAATAGCTTCAGTTTCTTCTTCAATTTCGTTTTCGCTATCTGCCTCCATACTCCGACAATCTGTTTCAATACATGCGTAATCTGTTGAATCGCTTAAACCGCTGAAATCCGAGTCTGAATCCGAGCTAATGTCGCTATATCTTGCTGTGGTAACCGCCATGTTGTTTGTATTGGCAGCCCTGTATGACGTCACAGGGAAATGGATGGTGGTTTCGAAGATAGCGAAAATAAGGCACTTTAAAGCTTTATTTAGGGATATTCCGGGACCGGTAAAAAATACAACAAGCCTCTGGGAACTGATTTTTATTGTTTTTAACCGTTTTGAAATTGTGATAATGTTCCCCTTTAAGTCAGGACTTTGGGAAGGCCATTCTAAATTTTTCAATTTTAATTTTTGTTTCACCTGACCACATAACTTTTCTCCAGAAGGTCTTACCTTTATCCATGTGATGTCAGATGAAAAAAAATGAGCTGTTTGGCCACAATAACCAGCAATATGTTTGGAGGAGAAAAGGTGAAACCTTCAATCCTAGGAACATCCTGCCTACCATCAAGCATGGTGGTGGTAGTATTATGCTCTGGGCCTGTTTTGCTGTCAATGGAACTGGTGCTTTAAAGAGAGCAAATGGGACAATGAAAAAGGAGAATTACCTCCAAATTCTTCAGGACAACCAAAAATCATCAGCCCGGAGGTTGGGTTTTGGGCGCAGTTGGGTGTTCCAACAGGTCAATGACCCTAAACACACGTCTAAGTGGTAGGGGTATGGCTAAATCAGGCTAGAATTAAGGTTTTACAATGGCCTCCCCAATGTCCTGAAATATACGTGGACAATGCTGAAGAAACAAGTCCATGTCAGTAAACCAACACGTTTAGCTGAACTACACCAATTTTGTCAAGAACAGTGGTCAAAAATTCACCCAGAAGCTTGCCAGAAGCTTGTGGATTGCTACCAAAAGTGTCTTATTGCAGTGAAACTTGCCAAGGGACATGTTGATGTATGCTTTTGACCCAGCAGATTTGGTCACATTTTCAGTAAACTATAATAAATTCCTTGAAAAAAAAACAAATTTAATGAATGTTTTTCGTGGCCAGCAAGTATGTGCTCCAATCACTCTATCACAAAAAAATAAGAGTTGTAGAAATTATTGTTAACTCAAGACAGCCATGACATTATGTCCCTTACAAGTGTATGTAAACTTTTGACCCTGACTGTATGTTAGGAGTATTTTTAAGTTCCTATTGCAAAAGTACTAGTCAAAGATGCACTCTGTAATCGTGTTTGGGGGGCTTCACAGTGGCAGAGGGGTTAGTGCGTCTGCCTCATAATACGATGGTCCTGAAGTCCTGGGTTCAAGAACTCGTGATCTTTCTGTGTGGAGTTTGCATGTCCTCCCCGTGAATGCGTGGGTTCCCTCCGAGTACTCCGGCTTCCTCCCACTTCCAAAGACATGCACCTGGGGATAGGTTGATTGGCAACACTAAATTGGCCCTAGTGTGTGAATGTGAGTGTGAATGTTGTCTATCTGTGTTGGCGCTGCGATGAGGTGGCTACTTGTCCAGGGTATACCCCGCCTTCCGCTCGATCGTAGCTGAGATAGGCGTCAGCGCCCCCAAAAAGGGAATAAGCGGTAGAAAATGGATGGATGGAATCATGTTTGGGGGAACACAACATTATCGTTTGTCAAGGCTGGAACCCATTATTCATATTTAGAAATTTGCTTCAATATACCAACTTTTCTATTCACGACCTGTTCAAAAATCAATTAAGTTCATAATTTGAGGCTCCACCATACTGCGGGCTGCCTAATGGGTTACCTAATAGTCAATGTCTTGTAGTTAGCATCATCCCATCACAACATTTGGTTTTATTCAGAGCACAAGCAGGGCGAGTGAGAGCACACCATCCATCCATTTCCTACCATTTGTCCCTTTTGGAATCCCGGGTGGACTAGAGGCTATCTCAGCTGCACTGGGGCGAAAAGCAGTTTATGTTTTGGAAAATAAATCAGAGCCTCGTGGGCATTTTCCATCAGTGGCAGCAGAGGTTCAGCTTGAAAAGATTGAGTCCTTGTCAGTTGCAGTCATAATTAGTTAGCAACAATAGAACGGCTCTGTGTGTTCCTCTGAGCTCATAAAACAAACGAGACACAGTCTGGATGGTTTTTGGTTTTAAATTTTAAATGATTAGTTTTGCCAAGCAACATGGCTGTCGGCGTCTGTAGTCGATTACCACAATACATAGCAGAACACAATTACCAATGTGCCTTAATGGGAAATTATCGTTTGTTGTTCTCCGCTGTGTGCGACATTTGAGTGACAATCATGTTCACTAATCAGAATTGTTTAGGCCTCGCGTTTGTTCGTCTCGTCAAACAGAGAGAAACATGTCGCACACCCGGCATCGCTGTCAGCACCTGAGTGTGCTAATTTAACACTAGAACTACCTCAACACAGTCGTTTATCTTTTCAGTCATTCGGTAAGTGGAGAGAAAGAGACCGCTTGCTTATATACACAGGGAGCCAAGAGAGCCTCTCTCGTCGTGACTCGCCAGTAAGAAGTGCTGCAAAGTAACACAAATTAGTAGCATAAAGACATATTACAAAGCCAAATGTTCCGTTGTGATAATATTTCAAATATACTTCAAATCGGATGGGCAATACGAGCCATGATCACAAGATTGAAACAAAAAAAGAAAACGTCCAACCTTGTATTTCCAACTTGGAAAAAAATGCACTTTAAGATGTTTACTAGTTATTGGGGACGGCGTAGCTAAGTTGGGAGAGTGGCTGTGCCAGCAACCTGAGGGTTCCTGGTTCAATCCCCACCTTCTACCATCCTAGTCACGTCCGTTGTGTCGTTGAGCAAGACACTTCACCCTTTCTCCTGATGGGTCCTGATTAGAGCCTTGCATGGCAGCTCCCGCCATCAGTGTGTGAATGTGTGTGTGAATGTGGAAATAGTGTCAAAGCGCTTTGAGTTCCTTAAAAAGGTAGAAAAGCGCTATGCAAGTATAACCCATTTACCATTTAAAGTTACATTTTTTCTCACATGAATGAGAGTCCATTTTGGTTATTTGTTTGTTACCTTCCAAATACGGTGCAATGATAAACAATTCTTATAGTAATGAGAAATAAAGGTTTTCATATGGTTTCTTGCATTATTATTATGATTACATTACATTGTAGGTCACTGTATAGTTCCATCCATCCATTTTCTACCGCATGTCCCTTTTGTTTGTATTGGTTATTTATTCAGTTTCAGAGCATGATGTAGACAAAAGCTCTTAGGCTGCATAAAGCCAAATATTTTTTAAGTCAAGAATATTTTGATTGACAGTCAAAAAGTATCATGTCTTCTTGCCCTCGTTATTGCCGCAGTTTTATGCATTTTTATGTATAATGTAAAAATAGCAAGTTGTGTTTTCTCAAAATTGTGTAGCCCGACCTTTGACCTAAGCTTAGCTGTCAAGCATGGTTAAAAATATACACATTAATTAATCTATGATAGAGTATATCAGTGGGATGGATTACATCATGGGTGTCAAACTCTGGCCCGCAGGCTTTGGCCCCTCGTACAATTTCATTTGGCCCTTGAGGCAATATCAAATTAACATTAGAGCTGGCCCGCAGGTACGCTAAAGGCAGTGCCTTTAGCGTTGTCTACAATATGTTTTCACGTCCGCTTTTACTCCATACAAACAGCGTGCCGGCCAAGTCACATGATATATGCGACTTGTACACACACTTAAGTGAATGCAAGGCATACTTGCTCAACAGCCATACAGGTCAGACTGAGGGTGGCCGTATTAACAACTTTAACACTGTTACAAATATGCGCCACACTGTGAACCCACACCATACAAGGATGACTAACACATTTCGGGAGAACATCCGCACCGTAACACAACACAAACACAACAGAAAAATACCCAGACCCCCTTGCAGCACTGACTACCACCAAAACCCGCCCCCCACCACCAACCCCACCTATCTCATTATTATTTTATTTTAAGATTTATTAGCCTGTGGAAAAACGTAATGTTGATATTTACCTCAGAAGGCTGCAAATAGAAAAGAGGCATTAAATGTTTTATTTAAATTGTATTTATTTGACCATTTTTTTTTGTTTTTTGAATGTGGATTTTGCACTACTAAGTTATATGATTATTGCTTCTTCCATATTCATTGTTCAAGCAAATCAGTGTAGCAAACTGAGCAATAATTAACAATTTATTCATGTACTTTCTCTTGTTACTTCAAGGCTTGAATGTTTGATTCATTCATTATTGTTATTTTATTTTCAAATTTATTATTAGCCTGTGGACAAAGTTTATTTTGATATTTACCTCAGAAGGCTGCAAATAGAAAAGAGGCACTGAATTTTTATTTAAATTTTATTTGATATGCCATTGATATTTTTTAAATATTATTATTATTATTTGAAATTCGATTTTGCATGTCACTATAAAGTTATATAAGCCTTGGTTGTTCAATATTCAATACAAAACTTGTTTGGGTCCCTATTAAAAGGTTCATTTGTTCAACCCTTGGCCCGCGGCTTTGTTCAGTTTAAAATTTTGGCCAGCTCTGTATTTGACTTTGACACCCCTGGATTACATACTGCGGAAACAAAATGTTGTCATTGGGATTCCTCAACAATTTGCTAAGAAATGACAAAAACTCTTCCATTTATTTCAAGTGTAAAAGTAGTTTTAGAAGAATCCTGCTAATAAACACAATTCCTCCGTCTGAGATGCTAATAATCACTGCAAACTAAAGCCAGAAAGTTGGGAAAAACATGATGGAAAGCACACCTGCTCCAAAGTCCACTTTTGACAAGTCCAAGCTTCTTTTTTCCCCATCACCGATCCTCTCTTCTATCGTTACAGGTGCCATTCTGCAGACCCAAAACATTCTCCAGATGCTTCGCTCTTATGGGGGGCAACTGAGCGTAAGTATCGAAGCCCAACTTTGAGTCCTGCTTGGCCTGGCGGAAAAGCAGCAAGTGGTTCTTTAACACCTGCGTTTGAGACAAGGACAGGGTGGAAGATGAAAAACATACAGTAAGTGGACAAAATCCTACAGTACACCTCGGAGACAGACTTAGTGTTTTGAGGAGCAGTGTGCGTTTGTGTGTGTGCATATGTGTATAGGAAGTATTTATGCAGAATGCCTTCATCTGTAAGTGGGGAAAGAGGAGAGAGGAAGGATTGGGATAGCCATACATTGGTTGACTAGTACAGTGGTTCTCAAATGGGGGTACGCGTACCCCTTGGGGTACTTGAAGGTATGCCAAGGGGTACGTGAGATTTTTTTTAAATATTCTAAAAGTAGCAACAATTCAAAAATCCTTTATAAATATATTTATTGAATAATACTTCAACAAAATATGAATGTAAGTTCATAAACTGTGAAAAGAATGCAATGATGCAATATTGAGTGTTGACAGGTGGATTTTTTGTGGACATGTTCCATAAATATTGATGTTAAAGATTTATTTTTTTGTGAAGAAATGTTTAGAATTAAGTTCATGAATCCAGATGGATCTCTATTACAATCCCCAAAGAGGACACTTTAAGTTGATGATTACTTCTATGTGTAGAAATCTTTATTTATAATTGAATCACTTGGGAATTTGCATTTTTCCCCATCATCGAGTATTATAACATTTAATGATTCAGCTGTGAGATCTCCTTTAGAGGTCCTGCAGCCACCATATCTGAAAATGTGCTGATTGATTCTTGTTTAAGTTTTTGTTTCATGATGTACTTGAATTCAGCATATTGTTATTGGCTTCTATATGTGGATGGTGGAGAATGGCCTCATATTTCTTTCCCAATTTGTGGATCCATATTCAACATTAATGTCACCTCAGTGCTTCAATGTCATTTGCAGACTGTTCTTACAATTCATCGATCCTCTGGAAAACCAGCATCCAAGTGATCACAGAACTCGCGGAGAAAAAGAGTCACCTGATCTCCTTGCTGTTTCTGCCATCAGCTGATGAAAAGTTGGCACGACGGCAATTACCTCTTTATAAGTCCGACACAACATACAAACCTAAAAAAAAAGTCAACATGTGCAGTGCGTGAAGCGCGTAGGCACGTCGACAGTAAATATGCATATGGCATCGATTGGCTGTGCAAGGAAACACGTGTTGTGCACTGCATCTTATCATTGGTAGCAACACAGGTAAGCCCCGCTGCGGAACACTGGTTGTATTTAACTTAGTAAGTTGGAATGCAAAGTCGTACATACTACACAGTTCATATACTGTATGTGTTTATTTTTTTACAGTTCAAACTGAATTTCAATTTTTGCCCACTTTAAGATTTACCTTGCGCGCCAGATGTGGAAGCAGTGTGCAAATGCGCACGCCTGCAGCTTGGAGGATACAGTACAGCCTGTGACAAAGATGGCAGAAACAGGAATAGAACCTAGAAGCCTCAAATTGCTGGGTCTACCAATGGAGCCACGCCACCTCTAGAGACCATAAGGTAAAGGATATTGCAACAGCATATTGGATATTGTAAAAATACAAGTATGGAATTATATCGCTTGCATCTAAAATGTACCATTCAAGCGCTTCGATACAAGCAGGCCTGTGCGTTTACTAGTGCAAAGCTCAAAAACCAGTTAAAGGGTCTGTTTGCAACCTTAACACAAATGCCGAAAGGGAGCAAACTTGTGTTTCAAGCATTATAGTCTGCTCTATTAAAGTGATTTGTGTGTTGTTAGCTAATGATAGCAATTTGGCTAGCTAACGTTAGCCAGTTATTTGCTTCTCTGGGACTGCTTTTGTATATGTGTGCGCGCTCCCTGCGTGTACATGTTAACGACACATTAATGAGTGATTAGCCTTCCTCTGGCTTACAAGGATTTTGTATCAAATAAAATTAGTGACTGTGAACTACACAAATTAAACATGGTTGGCTATAAACTACTAAAAGATAGCAGCTGCACAACACACGATAGCTCACGAGCTAGACATAAGAAATAAGTGTCCTTAATTGAACAATATTGCAATCCAAGCACAACATTTTTCAATACAAACGAGTATCAAGTAATTATATTTGCATTTACTTACGGATACATTGTCTCTAAGGCAGAAGCGTTTTAAAAAGTATCCACTCTACTTAAACTTAAAAACAGCTCAAGTTAATTCCAGACTGTTAATAAATGGGTTAGTTTTTTTAATACCTACCACTGTTCACAGTTTGATCAATTTCATTTGATCAAGCTTTTTCTAACATTCCACACTACAAAATAATAAAAGTATGTCCGATTTTTCCTGATATTATATCGGAGGAATATCAGTATCAGCCAATACTCAATGCTTAAATAAAAAAAATTGTAAGGACTTCCCTAATTTTAGGGAATTGAAACATACATTTTCTGACTAGTGATGTCATGCAAATGCCAACAAACATGTCGCAAATGTTTATGCTGTCAAAAATACATTTGTGCGATGTATTTTAATGCCTCTCATAACATGTCCCAAATGTACAAATATGCTATGTTTGTGCTGTCAAATATTTAGTTTATTCCACTTTATTATTTATGTTATGTAAAGCTTGTTATTATTGAAATACTTTTCCAAGGAAAGTTTCATGAAGAGTGGAGAGAAAAAAAATCATTGAGAAGTTATGTTAGAAGCAATGAGATTGTTGTTTTCCATCAATAAACACGACAGTGCGTATGCGTCGTGACAAGTGAAGATAAAAATCATGGATATACCCCTCCCTCTACACACACACACACACACACACACACACACACACACACACACACACACACACACACACACACACACACACACACGCACACGCACACACGCACACACGCACACACGCACACACATAGACACACAGAATGATTACCTCATTTGTCATGTAGTAGATTTTCCTCAACATGTTTTGACGCACTGCATCCACCTCCTGGAATGGATAAAGAAATTAAACATCAAAAAAGCTCCAGTAAAATAAAAAATTATGAATGCATGTGTGATTTTAGAAGCAAATTTATAAAACTGATTTCCAAACAAGCATTTACTATAAACATCCCAAAACCCATTGTTAAATTTAACTAACAATGTAATTTACCACAAAATTGACAAGTAGTTATAATATGGCAGCAGGGTGAAATTCTAAAAAAAACTCCTAAAGATAGCTTGTGCAGAACATGAGGATTTGGTTTTGTGCATAACTGATACATTTGCATAACACCATAGAACTACAAAGTGCTTACCACATATACAAGGAAAGATCGGATCCAGATGTTATATGGTTTTATAATGCGACCAATGCCACAAGAACAATTTAATTTGAAAACATAAAAAGGCAAGTATTGAGAGAGCGCAGGCCTGTAAGGGACCGACAACAATATGACCTTGTTATCAGATAAGTGTACCTGTGCGGCAGCATCTTGGCAGAAAACAAAACTGTTGACGTGAGCCAGAGCCACCACATATAGGACAGGACACCAGCAGGGCTTCAGACTTCCGGTAACAAGCGAACGGAAGTAGAGACGGACAAGAGGGAGGGAGTCCTCAGGTGGAGAGGTGAATCGTTCCATTGCGATGGAAAGCTTCCATCAAAGACACAAAATGTTATTGAAGAAGCAATCAGAGATTGGAAAAGTGCAAATTAAAAAAATAAAGGCTTATTACTTGATCTGGAGTGACGCCCAGTGACCTCAGAATCCCCAAATGTTCCCCGAACACAGCCAGCCTCATGGGGGTGCTGAATTTCCTCTGCAGGGGCAACAGAATCCAGCAGCCGAAGAGGCGATCTCCAAAGGACACAGCTTCGTACTGAGTCAAGAGGGCCGAATACAAATCCTGGAAGGATGCAAGGCCTGGGGGAGGGATGTTCAGGTCCAAAGAGTCCAGCCTGGAGGGCCTGCATGTAGGAGAAATGTGGTTTAAAATCATCATAGTAACTCTTCTTAAAGGAGATGATGACCACAGTTCATCAATAATGCCCAGGGATGTTCATTTACGCAACTGCAGAGAGTACCAGGCATTTATTAGAACTAGTAAGGCCTTCATTTGTATTACATATTGTAATACACACGCGCAAATAATACCACTTAAAATAATATATATTACATTATTAAACTATACTATATTATTGTACAATATATGTTGTATTATAACAATTTGTTTAGTGATTTAATTATTTTTTTAACCTGTGTGTCAGAGCTTCATGAATTAATTATAGCTAACAGGAATCTAGTTCAGTGATTGCTTTGGTCTGAAGCCTGGAAGTCTCTCAAAACATGGCAGTGAGGGAGGATATACTTGTACTTTTGTTGTTGGTAAATATTTTAGACCTTGTGGATTATGTGGAAGCAAGCCCTACTTAACCCTAGAGTGTGTAGCAATCAAGGTAGAGGAATTTATTAAAGTTATTAGGTTAGTATCGCATTTTCAGACCTAGATACTGACCAGCTTCTTTAGTCGAAATTTCACAGATAAGTGGACGTTCCCGGTATTAGGTGTTACGATCCGCCCACTGACTTTTATTTTGTCCTGTCCAGCTTTTCAGGCAAATCATATAGTTGATGTAGATGCCCATATCGGCTGTTCAGATTTACTTTACAAAAGAGAAGTGTAGGATACTTCTCTTGTTGCCTTATTTGAATTGGACTTTATTAAATGTATTTATATTATCATTTGGTGCAGCCGGGCCGGAACAGGAGGGGATAGAAAGAGAAAAAAAGGAAGACAGACGGGGAAATTGTGGGGATAAGAGGGGGATTGGACAGAGAGACAAAAACAACAACAGCAAACACAACAAAAACAATAGAACACCAGCACATACGATATGTACAAATATGATTGTAAAAGTGATAGCAAATAAGCAGTTAGCCCACTGACTTTTGACAGCAGGGTTTGACAAAGAAAAGGAATTCATGAAGCACTGGCATGTAGGTTTATGAAATAAATAGTCAAAGAAATAATTAAATCATGAAATAAATCCAATCATGAAAAAAATAAATAAATAATGAAATAGTGAATTAAGAGATTGAACATACTTTAATGTCAAATTAATGACACATAATAAATGATGACGCATTTCTGGATGTAATTCAAATTATAATTAACAATGAGACATTTAATTAATTATAAAGACTTATTTATGGTAAATGTAAATGGCTTATACTTGTATAGAGCTTTTCTAGCTTCAAGGTACTCGAAGCGCTTTGACACTATTTCCAGTTTTACACACTGATGGTGGGAGCTGCCATGCAAGGCCCTAACCACGACCCATTAGGAGCATGGGTGAAGTGTCCTATTCAAGGGCACAACGGACGTGACTACGATGGCTAAAGCTGGGGATCAATCCAGGAACCCTCAAGTTGCTGCACGGATCTCTACCAACCGAGCCACATGGTCCCATTTATTTATAAATTGTTCAATTTGCTGGACTTTCAGTTTTTCTTTTTTTGTGGGATATCTGTGTGGCATTCGGCCATTAGGTACGACTTCTGTTGAAACGCATGCTGCCGTATAAGGAAATAAGAAGATGAGTACGCTTTTGTAAATCTAACCTGGTAAGCAGCCTGTACAGACTCCATGTCAGGTTCTGAATGGGTTTCTCCAGAAACAAGTCACTGGAACACAGGAACACACAAGACAGCCGTGCCAGCTTTGCGACTGGAAGGATCACCTAAAAATTATCAAATTAAACACTTTATGAATTTGGCGGTTTCATTTCATATGAATAAATGGGACAAAAAAGGATAAATACCTTTAGGGTTTCTTCCCTCCAGACTTCCAGCACCAGCAACCACTGCAAACATTGGGTGACCGACTGGAGAGCCCCATGTGGGAGCTCATCTACAACGAGCCCTCCACCACAAGACACCCCTGTTTTCTCATAGAGGCTAACGAGCGGGAGAAAAGGCCAGTCCAACGGCAGAATGGGACCAGTCAGCTCTGGGAGGAGGTGGGTTTTAATCCAGGGGCTGCGGCCAAGTAGAGTATTTTGCGACACCAGCACGGATGACTCCATGTGGGCCAGGTGAGTCAGAAAGCAGCCCCGAATGGACGGCAGGTTCTTGCATGCCTCTCTCAGGAGCGCTCCCATGGTTTGCAGCGAAGGAGACGTGTGACGGCTTGCTTCCTCGCGCAGCTTCAGCTCACTGAGCTCGATGGCCTCCGGACCACCACTGTGGCTCTCTCTAATAGTGCAGGCAGACAGATTAACAGGATGTTACAGTTTTCAAGCAAAGAAATTAATATATAACTTTAAAATGGCAGTTTAATGTACACTCTTTACCATCAGAATCATATTGAGAAGTCATGAGATGAGTAATGGGTGAGGAAACCATCAGATTCACAGAGTAGTTGTTTCAGACACCACAAAAAATAGGATCATTAGAATGTTTTGATAATAAAAGATAATGTGAGATTTGTAGGGGTCATATGTTTTTTGTCTACATTTAAAACACTTCCTTGCGATCTACAAAAGATATAATGGTGGTTGTTTGGTCAAAACAGATTGTTTTACAAACCGTTTTCAAGCTTTTTTCTGGCTGTCTCTTGTAGACGATCTTATTTATGTGCCTCCACTTCGACTGTGTCTTATGCCTGTCATAAATGTTGTAGTTTTTAGGGCTTCCATATGGAGTCTATTGACAGATAAAAGTTAGAACTAGAGGTGTAACAGTATTATAGATACTGCGGCATTTCAATTTCAAAGTCTTTTCAATAATACCATGACGGTGTCAAAAAAAAATGTGTGTAGTTTTTTCCGGTGCTTTAGCGTTGGTAGGGTCTGAAAAGAAACTACATACCCGCCGTAAGCAGGAAGTGAAGTGTGTTCGTAGTCAATGAGAGAAATTGTTTTTTTGGATATTTCCTGAAAAATGGAATCAAAATCTACTCATAACTTTTTGATTTATGTTGCTAAAAACAAACAAACAAACTCTGGTAAAAACATAACCTCTTTGGCAGAGGAAAAAAAAAACATCTGTGTTATGCAAAGCAAAGCACATCACTTTTGTTTCAAGACATTCCAAAGTGACACACAGCCAGCAGGTCATGGCGCAGCGGACAAAGGTTATTACCCCAAAAAATCTTCAACGCGGGAAATATGAGGAAACTGAAAAACTATTTGATAAATGCTCAATCCATCCACTCTTGTTTCCACTGCTTGTTTCTCCCAATGTTGCGGGGGGGCTGGAGCAGCGTACACCTTGGACAAGCCGCCTTCTCATTAACTGTCATCCAGAAAAGATATTTGAAGCCAGTGAAGCCAAACATTAGTTGGAAGGTATTTACATTATTAAAAGTGAAATTGTGAAACGTTTCTAACACACAACATATTACAGACTGATATAAACATGTCCACTGAGGAGGACACTGCTTGTCAGAAAAGTAAAAGTTGAAAGACACTAAAGTGAACATATTGGTTTTACGCTTATTACACTGGATGTTTTCACTGTCATTTTAAAGACACGCTGCTGTAAGTTTTTTTTATAATATTTTTTTGAAACAGGGGATGTTCCTGCACAATTCTTTGCATTTAAAAAGTCATGTTTGTAGTAATATGATTAGGGCATTTTAGCATTATGTTTGTGTTCAATTACAGTGAGTGTGTTTTTCCTAAACATTCCTGCCACTTCATTTTACACACTATAACTTTTTAAGTCTTGTTTTTTGGACATATAATATTGAGAAGAAACATACAGGCCTTCATATTGTGACAATATCATACTGTGAGATTTGATATCGTTAGATCCATAGTTAGAACTAAACGCTAATTTGTATTAGAAATGGCAAGAGCTGAGGATACATGTGCATGTACGAGCCAGTCTGCCGCGCAACAATAGATTAGAGAAAAAGAAGAAGATTATAGACTACAGCTTAGACTACAATGGCAGACTCGTACAAAGCACTTTGGGAACATTTCTACCATATATGGAGGTATCCGCTAACCTTTCAATGGAAAAAACGTCACTATTGGGACAATTACCAAATGGCTCGTTTGGAGGAAATATGAAGAAAGGCAAGATTGTTTCACATGAAGTCGGGACCTGGGGTGACCACTCCTTATGAATCAGTCGGTGATGTCTCTGCGCACCGACACGTATACATGCAAAAGGATCCCCTGCTGGCCTCACTATGGACGGGAGTCTCACATTATTAACTGTATTCACTCGGCAGGGAGGGGATACCCACATCTGCGGTTCTTTCCAAGGTTTCTCGTTGTTCCCATTGGGTTGAGGTTTTTTTTGCCCTGATGTGGGATCTGAGCTGAGGATGTCATTGTGGATTGTGCAGCCCTTTGAGAGATTTGTGATTAAGGGCTATAAACTTTGATTCATTGATTGATTGATAAATATCTCCACCATGGTTTGATTTCAAATTATCGGGACCTATGCAGATCCCAAAAGCACAAAAACAAGTAGCAATTAGTAAGAAAAATTGGTTTTACATAATAGATTCCCTTTAAGGGTATTTGTTTGATAAAGCTTTGCAACACCACGTGATCCTTTCTAAACTTTAAATATCATACAGAGTAGAATAACAAGTAAGAAATAAATAGATACGCAAATTCTAACTAATGACTTTCCACCAGTGCTGAGAAGCACTGTTATCAATAACATGTGGCTTACTTTTTGTGCAAAAATGGGTCTTCTGCTGCTCTGATGAAATTATGAATGAATTGGCTTATTACTGTAATCTAATTTGGAAAATTATATTTCTGGCACAAGCATACATACAAAAGGACTTCTATTTACAAAGCAAGCATTGTGTGGAAAATACCTCAAACACCAAAACAAAATTCAGGACTATTTTAAAGTGCCGTTGCATTTTGGAAAACTGCATATGAATATGTGTATAGTAATCTTTTTTTTTTATAAACTCACGATATAAAGTCTTTGCTGAAGATTAGGGTGGAGAGCAGGTCATGAGCAAGGTTCTCGTTGCCAGGCAATAACCACGGTAGAAGAACAAGCGCTACCTCGTGGTAGAGCGGGGCATGCTTTGCAACTTGGGCTTCAATGGGAACCTGAAATAATATAGATAAGGGTGACATATATGCAGTCGATTGTTTTATTTGTGCGTTTGCGTTAGATATGCAATTAAAATGTAACAAATTATCATTATCCTATTTAGTTTGAGCATACCGATCTGTACGCCAAGCGCAGCAGCAGGTAGATGAGGTGGTGTTCGTGGTGCAGAAGCCAGGCCTGGCTGTAGGACAGGGCGGGCGTGGCCTCACTGATGGTTCGCAGGTAAACAATCACAGGTTCTGATACGAGGAGGCCAGTGAACTAGAAACAATGAATCAATTTGATTGTGTGTAACCACAAATTATAACTACCTGTATATCAAATGGTCAGTTCATCAAGCACAACATAAACACAGAGTATGTTCAACAATGAGCTTAGACTTGTGTGGTGTGGAAAATACAATTTGGACCCAAATATAGGACAATAGTGTTGCTGGAACATATCGATTTACATCTAAATCACAGTTACTATTTGTCATGAATCTGAATCGATCCAAACCTTTAAAGAATCCATCCATTCATCTATCTATTTTCTACCGCTTGTCCCTTTCGGGGTTGCGGGTGGTGCTGGAGCCTATCTCAGCTGCATTCAGGCATAAGGCGGAGTACACCCTGGACAAGTCGCCACCTCAACACAGGAATCAATTTTTAAAAATATGTTTTCAAGCCATCTCTGCGGTTACTTGCTGCGCCTATACAACATACGTCAGCAGCTAAGAGGAGCTTGAGTAACCGGTAACCTGCTTTGAAAAAGTTTGTACAAAATAATATATTGTGAAAACATTTGTGTTGAATTGAGAATCTATTCTGAATGGAATTGTAATTAAATTGAATCGTCAGTTGTTATAAGATTCACATTGCAAATAGTTGAGTGGGCTCTCCTGCAGTGGCGCGGTGCGATTTCAGGGGGGCACATGTGACCAGTATCAGTATATTAGTATCCTGCTTCATACCCGCTTCGAAAAGATTTGCAATTGAAAGTATTCTCATTGTAGCCATTAATCCTGACTTCGTCATTTTGATTAAAAAAATTTCAAAAAATGTAAATCGCACAAATGGTTTCATTCATCTTCGTGTTGGAGGTTAAAGTGTTTTATATATTGTGCTTCTGAGTTATTATTGCTGATCAATTTGAAGGTATTATTATTTATTTAGTTTGTTTGATTTTATTTTTCAGTAAATAATGGTTTTATATCGTTCAACATATTTTTATAATTTAGCTAAGAATTTAGCTAAGGATTTAAATATTTTTTTAATTTGGGTAAATTGATGCATTTTAAATATTTTCTGTTACAGACTATAAAATAATGTTAAAAAAGTTATTTTTTGTTGTAAGCTGATCTATATTTATTTTTTTTTCTTTTATGTTAATGAGGATACAATGTTATGCAGAGATGTATGTATAAAAAATGTTATAGAAAAATTATACTATCTATAATCGCCGCGAAGAGAGGGGTGGGAGCACATAAATGTTTTCTTCTTCCTGAGGGGGTGCCCAACAGAAAATATTTGAGAAGCACTGCGATAATGACCCTTGTTTTTCAAGACAAGGCTTTGGAAAAAGTAGTTTTTAAGACGAAATGTATCTATTTCTCTACATTTTCAAAAGAAGTGACATAACTGGTAGATTATTTGGGTTGTTGTTGTTTGATGACGACTACTCTGTTTGCCAACATGCCCAACATTTAAGACATGTTTTTCTGTGACTATCTCTCCAAGCCACTCCTGTTTGTGAGTGATGAAGGGCTCACTCGCTTGGGAGAAAAAAGTTATTTGGCACCACCTGGTGTTGAGCATAGCCCAGTAATTTGTAACCACTGTGCCACAACATTTTAATGGGCTGTCAGAGATCATCAGCTAAGTCACAGGAAATTATTCCTTTTATTGGTCTAAAAACTATGATTTATTCATTGCAAATAGTGTATGTGTTCATCTATCTTTGCCAACAACTATGGATGTAATCTGGGGATGTGTGACCTGCAATTTTTTTTAAAAGGAGCTTTTGTCACCTGCACTTTTTAACATTGAAAATGTTGTTACGCTATTAAATGGAGACAAGTCAAACACTTGTGCCAGGCAGAAAACCGCCACTCAAACTGAAGTATTTCCCTTGAGATCACACACAAGCTTTTTGATTGGATTTCTGTAGCTGCGCTCTTGCCAATGTGACGATGATTGTCAGTATGCAGCAGCTGACTAATCAGCAGGTTGATGTGAGATAAAAGCGACAGAAATCACAAACAAATAAGACAACTAAAACCATCCAAAGAAGGAGTCGTGTGTTCCAGTCCGAGGCAGTGATGTGTCCTGACTAAAACTTGCGCTAAGGGAATAAAATTGCAAATTTGAGCTCAATTGTTTGCAATTCCTTATAGCACAATCGCTTAAGTATCTGTTTATAGTTCCAGCGGACATGATTTGAATCCCAGCCAGGACATACAAGGTAAAAATGTTTAACTAAACTATAATGCCATTTTGAAAAAAAAACTAAATAAATTATTTAATTCTGTTAATTTTGTACAAAAATACATTATTTACAATGTGTTTCCCATTCATATTACTCCAAGACATGCATCGAATCCCTTCAAATTACTGCCCCTGTATACACTAGCCCATTTCTGAAATCCAAATTTCGTTTCAGCCAGCAAGGCATAGTGATTGGCAGAACAATTGAAAGATTTTGCACTTGATGGTGTCCACCTGTTTGCAATTCATACTACATAATAACTCATGGCATGCTTGGTGTGCCATGAGATTTGTCTAATATAAAACATAAAGCGTGTGCATTGCCTCAATAAATGGTTACAAAACACTGTTTAAGAAAAGCTGTATTTTTCAGACTTCTTTTTGAGGGGAAAAATGGTGTCTTATACGCCAGCCAATTCCATTACTTTTATATATGTATAACATGTGACGTAGTGTTTGGCAATGTAGAGGATATAAGATATCAATTTGGCCGCTTTTGATACTATCATTATATAGTGACAATGAATGTTGGTGACACATTCAGCGACAGTTGAACAAATGTGTCCTCAATGAAATCTAGCATTCTCTCTAACGGCTAATGTCCCTCCACAGTACACAAGCTCTATGGTGGCAAAAAAAAAAACAATGTTTTTTTATAAGTACAAAGTAATTATCTAGGAGGTTAATATAGTTTTGACAAAATAGTACAACCGGAAAATGATGCATATGTTAGCAGCCAAATTACAAGCATTTGTTACAGATTTTGAAATTATTCTGTTATCATTTACATACGAAATAAGCTAGAGGCAGTAATATATATCACAATATATATTTTAGGCTATATCGCCAATCCCTAATTTCCTAATATATATATATAAATATAAATATATATATATATATTATATATATATATTAGGGGTGTGGGAAAAAATCGATTTGAATTTGAATCGAAATTCTCACGTTGTGCTATTCAGAATCAATTCAAATTTTTTTTTTAAATTTATTTTTTGGGGTGATTTTTTTTAATCAATTTTTTTTTTTTTAACAATCTAACAAAACAATACACAGCAATACCATAACAATGCAGTCCAATTCCAAAACCAAACCTGACCCAGCAACACTCAGAACTGCAGTAAACAGAACAATTGAGAGAAGACACAAACACGACACAGAACAAACCAAAAGTAGTGAAACAAAAATGAATATTATCAACAACAGTATCAATATTAGTTATAATTTCAGCATAGCAGTTATTAGAAATCCTTCATTGACATTATCATTAGACATTTATAAAAATTTAAAAAAAGAACAATAGTGTCACAGTGGCTTACACTTGCATCGCATCTCATAAGCTTGACAACACACTGTGTCCAATATTTTCACAAAGATAAAATAAGTCATATTTTTGGTTCGTTTAATAGTTAAAACATTTGCCGCATTTGGCCGCTTTTGATACTATCATTATAAAGTGACAATGAATGTTGATGACACATTCAGCGACAATTGAACAAATGTGTCCTCAACGAAACGTAGCATTCTCTCTAACGGCTAATGTCCCTCCAGAGTACAAAGCCCTTTCTAAGTCCGAAATCCCAACCGCTATGGTGGCAAAAGAAAAAAAAAGTTTTTTTATAAGTACAAAGTAATTATCTAGTAGGTTAATATAGTTTTGACAAAATAGTACAACCGGAAAATGATGCATATGTACCTTCCCATAGAGGAGGTGGGGATGGGGGGGCGGGGTTGCCCACATATGCGGTCCTCTCCAAGGTTTTGTCATAGCCATCATTATCATGGACGTCCCACTTGGTGTGAGTTTTCCTTGCCACTATGTGGGCCCTACCGAGGATGTCGTAGTGGTTTGTGTTGTGGTTTGTGCAGCCCTTTTGAGACACTAGTGATTTAGTGCTATATAAATAATCTTTGATTGATTGATTGAAAACAAATTTACATTATTGCAATCAGTTGATAAAACATTGTCCTTTACAATTATAAAAGCTTTTTTTTTTTTTAATCTACTACTCTGCTAGCATGTCAGCAGACTGGGGTTAATCTTGCTGAAATCCTATGTATTGAATAAATAGAGAATCGTTTTGAATTGGAAAAATATATTTTTTGAATCGAGAATCGTAATGAATCGAAAAAAATTGATTTATAATCAAATCGCAACCCCAAGAATCAATATTGAATCGAATCATGGGACACCCAAAGATTCGCAGCCCTAATATATACTGTATATATATATATATATATATATATATTAGGGGTGGGCAAATTAATGCGTTAATTACGCGTAAACTCATCAATCTATTAACGCTGACAATTATTTTATCGCACATTTGTTGTTTACATGCTTTTATTTTGTTAACGCCTTTTCTTAACAAGATGGCATCTCCCGGATGTACTTGGTAAAAAATGTTTCTGCTGTTACCTCAGAAATTGCCTGTTCAGATGTTATGATTGTGGCTCAGAGATTTGTATGTAGATTATATTTATTTTCCATAACAAACAGGATAACTTAAATACCCTGGCAGTGGCAATAAGCTTAAATGTTTGTATTTACATTTTTTGAGTTGATTTTCATAAAATATGCTATTTAACTGCTACTGTTTAACAAGGACTGATTTAAATTGTGTTTGAACAACAAATGTTTTGGTGCTTTTGTTCATGTGGGAGAATATTCCAATAAAGGTGCATTACACACTACTTTTGAATTCATTATTGGGCTTTGCGTATACAATGCAGTTAATCGCGATTAATCGGAGAAATAGTGCGATTAACTTCGATTAAAATTTGTAATCGTTGCCCAGCCCTAATATATATATATACATATATATATTAGGGCTGTCAAACGATTCAAATATTTAATTAATCACATTTTGTTCAGTTAAATCAAAATTAATTACGATTTTGCAGAAAGATATATTTTTTATCATTAATAATTGTAACCTAGAAAGATCATCTTTAAGTTTTTAATACAATGACTGGAAAATGTACAGTATTTGCTTCCATTTTTTCTATTTTGTAGGAATACAAAATTTGTAATACTGCTTTAGAATCACTAGAATTAAGAGGAGAGGAACTACACTTCAAAGTTCAGATAGCAGTTTCGCGCAATAATAACACAAAATGTGAATTGTTACGATCATGCTTTGATTGTCAAAGTAAATGATGTTAAGTGATATTTTTTCTACATGAATAAATGTTTCTGATATTCTGTACTTTACATGTTTTACAAGTTAGTAGTAGTAGTAGTAGTTTATTTTGGACATGTAAAAAACAAAGCAAAATAAAAATTATGAAAAAGGGAAATATTATTGATAACATTTCACTGAGGTACAGAAGTACAAACTAATATGTCACAATGAAAACGTGAAAAATTTAACTACGGAACTGGCAGAGGATCCAAAACGTCTGCATTTTTTAACTAAATTACAATTTTTACATTGTTCTTTATGGAGAACGTTGCTTCACAATACTAACTTTTCGGTTTAAGAACCATGTTTCCAGAACCAATTAAGTTCTTAAATAAAGGTTCTACTGAATATAAAACACTTAAACGTACAAAAATTAATGCACATTTTTTTTAAAAATTGTGCTGATTAAATTTTTTTTTTTATCAAAATGAGGAAGCCATGATTAATGGCTACAATGACCACATTTTGTAGTGCACAGCTTTTCAAAACTGGGTTTGAATCATGATACTGATTAATCATGTTCCCCGGGGGCACATGCATTGCAGTGCTCCTCCTCCGGGGGGGGCCCTACCGCACTATTTGAGAAAAAATGCTCTAATGTGACAGTGCTAAAATGTTGACCAATGCATTCACTACTGTAATTAGGGGCTTGATCCAAACTACCACCAGCTCCTCCACATGACTAACCTTGCAGGTGAGACCTTTGTGGATGCCCGCGATTGTTTCCATGAGAAGCATGAGGCCTGTGAGGAGAGGGAAGGGTGAAGAGGACACCATCAACCCCGGACGGTCCCTCCATCCTGGGCAAGCCAAACCAGGAAGGCTGGGAGAAGTGTCTGGATGCACCTGACTAGACTTGTCACTGCACACCACTGAAGAAGACCTGGTAGGGTATATCAGACAGAATTGGTGTTTTTTTTTGTCTAGACATAATATGACAGACTAGTGATAAACTGTAAGAGACAGAATAGTGATAAACTATCAGGATCAGATATACTTCAAGTTCTTTATCAGGTCCTGCAAAACACTGTGGGATATCACTGGAATGAGAACTCCAGACGTCAGCTGTTCCAGTTCATGAAGAGTTTCCACAGGCTGAAAACAGTTCTGAGGAGGCCAGAGACACATAAATGTTAATACCAATAATACATTTGGGTTTGACTGAACTTTGAGCTGTTGTATGTCAACAAAACACCAGTGAAAAATGTCTATTTGTGGGTGATCAATGGCAGTCATACAAACACAAGGCAGAAAATTAAAACACCAACATCAGGTACAACATAATAATTTACCCAACAAGGAGATAAAAGAAAAGAGATAAAAGAAACCTGTTTGGAGAGCTGACGATAGAACGCCGCAAAGTAAAGCAGGTAAGCTGGCATTAGAATCACACTGATGTCTCTCTGTTCTGGATGATCAAGGGCTTTTACAAAACTCTTCAAATGGCCCAAAAGGGGTGCAGGTAGGCCTGTGACATGCCCCCATGATACTGGAGGAGGAGGAGGACATTCATCTCCTGCAGAACTGAGAAAGAATTTGAAGAGGAGAAAAATAATTATTTAGTCTAAGTGAATAACAAGCCTTCGTTGGTGAATGATGCACAATATACATGAACAGTTTGGTTAATTGTGTGAATGCTAAGTGAATCAAACATTAACAGTATAATTGTTCTGCAACATAACAGTAGGTAAGAGCATACCCATTTCTCATTCAAAACACAATAATTTGAGAGCACATATTTGCGACAATGTAATTCATCCCCTGTACTTTTCACAGCTTCTAGAGCAGACATATTCAACTAAACAATTTTGAGGGCCACATTTCCAGAAAGCTAAGAAACGAGGGGCTGGACTTTTTCCTATACTATTAATCTTATATTGTATATTCCGATTGTAGACATTTGATTTTAATCAATCCATTTTGTCAGTTAGAGGAACGCTCTTCTGTTTTTAAGGACATTCTGCAAAAAAGTTAGTTAAAGATGATCTCTATGACAGCACTCTAGTCTTTTAAAGAATATCCTGCAAAAAGGTGACTCTCTTACAGCGTCATTAGCATTAGCTAATAAGCTACCACGTTTATAAGTGTCTGTGTTAATATTATTAACTTACAAAAACATTATTTTCTGTATTTTTTTTTTGCAGTTTAACAAATTACTCAGTAAACTCACAAAGACGTAATTGTGGATTTGAGTCTGTTTAGCTGATTGGAGAGTTAGCTTCCGCAGCTAGTGGGTTCATGACGATGACTTCTGTTTTGTTTGATCAGCCATTTTACTGGCATGTTACAGACATCGCTTCGAAACAATTAATGTATGTTAATAAATATTTACAGAATATTTCTGCATAAATAACTTTTTTTGCAACATATATATCTGTGTCTTACAGTTGCGGCATATATATTGGGGGGGCCGTGTCTCCCTAAAATTAAATGGGTGCGGCTAATTCACCAGTGCGCTATATAATCTGGAATATACGGTAATAAAGAAAATGGACACATGACTACTGACTGCAATTCAAGGAAACAAGCTACAGCAACACCTGAGTAACAATATTCACAAATTGTAACTGCAAAAAACGAAAATAATTGAGGAACGCCTTAGTTATAAGATCGCAAGTTTGGACCCTAGTGTTCTTTGTTTGTTAGCAAGGTTAAAATGTCATTGCAAGCGTCTGCCAATGTGTTTACAGTGGTCAAAGTATCGCTATACAACAGGACGACTCAAGTGTTTTCTGCAAAAATGTTTGTCTCCTAAACTGACTTGTTAACATATATATATATTGGATTTGGCCTCTGGGCTGCAAGTTGTTTAGTCCTACTCTAGAAGGGATGTTTGTGTTCATACCAGGTGACAACGTTAACCACAATTTCATCTTCAGTTCCAATTTTGCTTCTATATATTGGTTAACTCTCCAAAATTAATGGCTCGGTGCAAAAGTTTGTTTTACCTAACCATTCCAATCTGCAGTTCTTGGTGGCAACCAGCTGTGTGTGTGACCTGAGTAAGCAGAGAGAGCAGAGCCAGAACCCGCTGGAGCTGTGGCTGCAAAAGAGGATCTGAGGGAGCCAGTGTTCTGTGAAATGACTGCAAAGCCCTCACTAAGGCAGGATACAAGTCTCTGTGGAGCGACAACCTCATAGATTTAGTCAAAACAAATTGTCCATAGTGACAATTTGGCAGTATTCATTTTATTTACATGTACAAGTCACAGGCCTGTCCATAGCCTGCTGCTACAGCCCACATCCTGTAGGACTCCGTAGTGATCCTGAGGGCTTCGCGTGGCTCCAGTAGAAGCTCACTGGGCTCAACACTGAGAAGACGGGACAAACGTTCCCTCACACCGAAAGAGTTCAACTGGAGGGAGAAGAAGAGTCAAATACTTGTGGTACAGTAAAAAAGGCCTTACCACTTACTAGTCTGGCACATGCATGTCTGCCAGATGTAGCCAAAATCCTTAAGAGTTTCATGGCACAGGCCAGAGGGAGCCCATAAACAGACTGGGGAAAGGGCAAAGACGGCGTAGTCCAACAAGTGGGAAGGAACTCGGACATCACCGTTTCCATCAAGCGAGGACAGTCCAAAACCTGAAAGAAATAACTTATAATTAAAGCAAAAATATCAATTACTGTAATAAAAATTCAAATTTTGGGGGGGTCGTTACCTCAGTGGCAGATGAAGAGGAATGTCTGGCAATGCGAATCAGGACCTCCAGAATATCCTGAACAACCCTCGGAGAGGGTCGGACCACCTCAAGGATATAACGTAATCTGGGGAGCAGTTTCATCCTCAAGAGGCCCTGACAAAATCATACAGGTTGAGGTTAGGAGGCATCGAGCAACAATGGCTAATCAGACCCTTCATGATTTATTGGACTTTTTTTGTGATTGTTGTGGCCTAAAGTGCCTGAATTCAGAAAGTTGTGAGAAAAGTTGTAATGTTAAAAGGCCTATTTTCTTCAATAACATAGAATACATGTTTTGATTTTATGAATTTGTTATCAATGTTTTTAATGTTCCTTGAAACTTTAACCTAAGAAAGCACATGATTTTAACAAACTTGGAAAACAAATACTATATTGATGTTTTACTAATTTTATACCAGAGAAAAATAGACACTATATGGCAATAAAAGAACATACTCAGAGCTCATTGTCAAATTACAGTACTGTTTTAATTATTTATAACTAATATTAGCAATATTTAATTATAATTACAGAAAGAAAAATCTCGAAGACTTCTATGAGAATGCAACAACATGGACTCAGATTTCCCTCGCCCGGACGCGGGGCACCGGGCCTGTCCCCAGGGGGCTCGGCCGAGCACAGCTTGAATAGGCAACGTGGGTCACCCCTCCAATGGGCTCACCACTCATGGGAGGGGCCATAGAGGTCGGGTGCATTGTGAGTTGGGCGGAAGCCGAGGGCAGGGCACTTGGCGGTCTGATCCTCAGCCATACTTGCCAACCCTCCCGGATTTTCCGGGAGACTCCCGAAATTCAGCACCTCTCCCGAAAACCTCACGGGACAAATTTTCTCCCGAAATTCAGGTGAAGCTGGAGGCCACGCCCCCTCCAGCTCTATGCGAACCTGAGCGAGGACAGCCTGTTTTCGCGTCCGCTTTCCCACATTATTAACAGTGTGTCTGCCCAATGACGTTATAACTGTAGAATGATCGAGGGCGAGTTATTGGTTTCTTATGTGGGTTTATTGTTGGGCAGTTTCATTAACGTCCTTCCAGCGCGGTAACAACACACAACAACAGCAGTCAGGTTTTCGTCTACCGTAAAGCAGTTCGTCTGCCGTAAACAGCAATGTTGTGACACTCTTAAACAGGACAATACGGCCATCTACTGCACATGCACCACAACACCTCCAGGCAACTTCAACCCTTTACTAATACCCTCCTCCATTCACATCCCATATCCCCTGATTGTAAATAACCTAATGCAAATAATCGAAAGTATTTCTAATGTATATACTTGTTCTTATGCTATCTAAACTCACTTTGTTCTCTGCTTACTGTACGCTAAGTAAGACCTACACTGTTTCAATGTCCATTTCTCTGTTGATGCAATTGTTGATGACTAAAGTACTGATATCAACCAAAGCTCCTCATCCCACCCCCCGGATTGTAAATAATGTACCGGTAAATAATTCAATGTATATACTGTGATGATTAACTTGTGTGATGACTGTATTATGCTGATAGTATATATTTGTACCATGAAATGATTAACGTGGACCCCGACTTAAACAAGTTGAAACACTTATTGGGGTGTTACCATTTAGTGGTCAATTGTACGGAATATGTACTGTACTGTGCAATATACTACCACAAGTTTCAATCAATCAATCAATCAATCATGCATATGTAACAATAACATCTACGGCTTTTAGAAAGTTCAGTGCACAACTGCGCACACAACAGCTGTAAAGATACTCTTAACCACGCTCCCCGACCACGCCCCACCCCCAACTATGCCCCCCGCCCCAACCATGCCACCCACCCCCCACCTCCCGAAATCGGAGGTCTCAAGGTTGGCAAGTATGATCATGCATATGTGACAATAACATCTACGGCTTTTAGAAAGTGCAGTGCACAACTGCGCACACAACAGGTATAAAGATACTCCTCCACTCTTAACCACGCCCTGCTCCCAACTGCAAACCCCCGCCCCAATCCCAACCACGCCCCCCACCTCCCGAAATCGGAGGTCTCAAGGTTGGCAAGTATGTCCTCGGCTACATAAGCCAGCTCTTGGGACGTGGAACGTCACCTCGCAGGGGGGCAAGAGCCGTAGCTAGTGCGCGCGGTGGAGAAGTTCCGGCTGGATATAGTCAGACTCATCTCCACGCACAGCAAGGGTTTTGGAACCACTTCTCTCAAGAGGGGCTGGACTCTCTTCCACACTGGCATTGCACACAGTGAGAGGCGACGAGCTGGGGTAGCAAATCTTGTTGCCCCCGGCTAAAAGCCTGCACGTTGGAGTTCAACCCAGTGGACAAGAGGGTAGCCTCCCTCCGCCTTCGGGTGGGGGGACGTGTCCTGACTGTTGTTTGTGTTTACGTCAATCCTAAACATTCATTTATGATCCAACACATTTACCGCAGCACTTAAGAGCATTCGTGAACTGTTGTGAGTGATCCATAGTGCTAATTTGTGTTGGTAAATGAGAGACAATGCGAGATTATCATCACACTTCAACATCTCTGACATGTAAATACTGCCCTTGCTAGAAAATCTGTTTTTAATTGTCTTACCCAGGATAAATAAAGATTAACTAAACATATGCATACATGTAAACTAAGAAGTCAGAATGACGGTGTGTTGCTAAATATTTTAAACGACATTATCTAAAAGGCTTATTGCTGTAGCCGGAAGTAGGTTTAAGCTGCCGTTTGTTTGATAAAGAGTTGATACACAAACCCTGTTTCCATATGAGTTGGGAAATTGTGTTAGATGTAAATATAAATGGAATACAATGATTTGCAAATCCTTTTCAACCCATATTCAGTTGAATGCAATACAAAGATAAGATATTTGATGTTCAAACTCATAAACTTAATTTTTTTTTGCAAATAAAAATTAACATAGAATTTCATGGCTGCAACATGTGCCAAAGTAGTTGGAAAAGGGCATGTTCACCACTATGTAACATTACCTTTTCTTTTATCAACACTCAATAAATGTTTGGGAACTGAGGAAACTAATTGTTGAAGCTTTGAAAGTGAAATTCTTTCCCATTCTTGTTTTATGTAGAGCTTCAGTCGTTCAACAGTCCGGGGTCTCCGCTGTCGTATTTTACGCTTCATAATGCGCCACACATTTTCGATGGGAGACAGGTCTGGACAGCAAGCGGGCCAGGAAAGTACCCGCACTCTTTTACTACGAACCACGCTGTTGTAACACGTGGCTTGGCATTGTCTTGGCATATCCATGCCTTGGGCACTAATACACCCCCATACCAACACAGATGCTGGCTTTTGAACTTTGCGCCTATAACAATCCGGATGGTTATTTTCCTCTTTGTTCCAGAGGACACCACGTCCACAGTTTCTAGATATAATTTGAAATGTGGACTCGTCAGACCACACAACACTTTTTCACTTTGCATCCGTCCATCTTAGATGAGCTCGGGCCCAGCGACGCCAGTGGCGTTCCTTGGTGTTGTTGATAAATGGGTTTTGCTTTGCATAGCAGAGTTTTAACTTGCACTTACAGGTGTAGCAACCAACTGTAGTTACTGACAGTGGTTTTATGAAGTCTTCCTGAGCCCATGTGGCAAAATCCTTTATACACTGATGTCGGATTTTGATGCAGTACCGCCTGAGGGATCAAAAGTCTGTAACATCATCGCTTACGTGCAGTGAGTACTCCAGATTCTCTGAACCTATTGATGATTTTACGGACCGTAAATGGTAAAATCCCTAAATTCCTTGCAATAGCTCGTTGAGAAATGTTCTAAAACTGTTCAACAATTTGCTTACAAATTGGTGACCCTCGCCCCATTCTTGTTTGTGAATTACTTAGTATTTCATGGAAGCTGCTTTTATACCCAATCATGGCACCCACCTGTTCTCAATTAGCCTGCACACCTGTGGGATGTTCCAAATAAGTGTTTGATGAGTATTTCTCAACTTTATCAGTATTTATCGCCACCTTTCCCAACTTCTTTGTCACGTGTTCCTGGCATCGATTTCTAAAGTTCATAATCATTTGCAAAAAAAATGTTTATCAGTTTGAACATCAAATATGTTGTCTTTGTAGCATATTCATCTGAATATGGGTTGAAAATTATTTGCAAATCATAGTATTCTGTTTATATTTACATAACACAATTTCCCAACTCATATGGAAACGGGGTTTGTATTGTTAAACGTTATTGATTCTGCTTCGTCTGCATAAGAAACAAACCGCTCAAAGACTAATTTGATTAACGAAAATGTTGCTCATTGGCCAAAATGTGCGCGTAAATTGCGGATATTGGACAAAGTTGAAAGACCGCACATAATTTTTAGGGATTGGTTGACTGACTAATGAAAGTCTTTTTAGTCCTATTGTAAAGAGCTAGTGCCACCAAAAGGTACATTAGCATTACCTTAACAATGTCCTGCCGAGCCACATCATAATCAGTCTTCCTCGCTTCCTTCTCCTTGGCTGTCTCTTTCAAAATATCATCCAGACTTTTGTCGTCTTCTTCCTCTTCCTCTTTCGACGGCAACAGAGGGAAGGATGCCAGGCCACGAAACCAGGAGAAGGTGAGGTCCAAACACTCCTGGAAGGTAAGATATATATTTATTTTGAAACTTGAAAGGCCTACTGAAACCCACTACTACTGACCACACAGTCTGATAGTTTATATATCATTGATGAAATCTTAACATTGCAACACATGCCAATACGGCAAGTTTAGTTTACTAAATTGCAATTTTAAATTTCCCGCGAGGTATCCTGTTGAAAACATCACGGAATGATGACGCGTATGATGACGTGTTTGCGTGACATCTCGGGTTGTAGCGGAAATTTTTTTCCAGCCAGATCCAAGCTATAAGTAGTTTGCTTTAATCGCATAATTACACAGTATCCTGGACATCTGTGTTGCTGAATCTTTTGCAATTTGTTCAATTAATAATGGAGAACTCAAAGTAGAAAGATGGAGGAGGAAAGCGGTGCACTGCAGCTGCCTTTAGCATCACAAACACAGCCGGTGTTTCCTTGTTTAAAATTCCCGAAGGTGAAGCTTTATTATGGAACAGAGCGGTCAAGCGAACATGGATCCCGACCACATGTCAACAGGCAGGTTTCGGTGAGGAAATTGTGGTAATAAGTCGGCTCTTACCGTGGACATCAGCGGAGCTTGCGTCCTGCAGCAGCTGCGTGGCTTCCCTCAGAGACACTGGCGGTCCCCACACCCGTGGCTAGACCCCTCTGACTCTCAGATACCATATAATCTCACTAAAATACTAGTAACACAATAGGCAGATAAGGGATTTTCCAGAATTATCCTGGTAAATGTGTCTAATAACATCTGAATTGCTCTCACTGCCCTCATCTTTTTTTTTTTTCCTTTTTTTTTTTTCCTTTCTAGTCCTTTACTCTCATTGTCCTCATCCACAAATCTTTCATCCTCGCTCAAATTAATGGGGAAATTGTCACTTTCTCGGTCTGAATCGCTCTGGCTGCTGGTGGCTATGATTGTAAACAATGTGAGGATGTGAGGAGCTCTAAAACCAGTGACGTCACGCGCACATCGTCTGCTACTTCTGGTACAGGCAAGGTTTTTTATTAGCGACCAAAAGTTGCGAACTTTATCATCGATGTTCTCTACTAAATCCTTTCAGCAAAAATATGGCATTATCGCAAAATGATCAAGTATGACACATAGAATGGACCTGCTATCCCCGTTTGAATAAGAAAATCTCATTTCAGCAGGCCTTTAAAGCACAAGTGTTGTGTATCATGCTTGAAAGTAGTCTTACCTCGTCCTCTGTGCACACAACAAGCGCTCTGAGTGCGTGGACGGTGGCGGCCATCACTCCTTCCACGCCGTCATCCAGCGCAAAGCGGAGCAGGAAAATCAGGCCAGCATCGAGAAGAGTCGACAATATGCTGCCTTTCAGAGTTGAATGGTATTCTCCAGCACGAGCCTGCAGAGGGAGACATGCGACCCTGTAAGCGATACATAACATCCTTGTGGTTGTGACTGGGAACATGTTTGTCAACCTTTGAGAGGATGTTTCCAAGGGTGCTGAGGGCCAGAGTTCTCTGTTGTATGAGCTGACTGCGAGACAGCAGAAAGAGCTCCTGCAGGGAATAACCAGCACGCTAGGGAAAGATATACACAAAACAATTAGCCCACCAATGAATGAAATCTGTCTGATAATAATTTCAACAACACAGAGGGACAAGCGGTGGAAAATGGATTGATAATCACTGACCAATTGTAATTAACCTTCAAGAAACAAATGCTGACTTTTGTGTCTTTTCAGGAATTTTTTGGACAGATTTTTGTTGTTACTCCATTTTACATGATTTTTCCTAAAATGTTTTTTTTCATGTTAAATGTTTTTATTTCAATGTCCAATTCTTTCTCAAGTGTATGGTACACCGGCTGTTATTTGACAATAGCTTAAGCCAAACAGGACATAAAAACATTTTGGATTCTTACATCTTTTCCCACGCATTTTTGCTCAAATATCTCCATCAACTTCTGACCTAAACAAACATACTAAACATAATTAATTTTGAAGATTTTTTTCAACCCATTGAAGGCCTTTTAATCAAATTATGTCAAAGTTGTCAATTAGTATGAAGTTGCATAACATTAGATGAGGTATTTCAATAATTTAAACACATTATTTATTAAAAAGGCCTACAAAACGGTAAACATTTACATGTGAGTGTGAATGGTTGTCTGTCTATCTGTGTTGGCCCTGCGATGAGGTGACAACTTGTCCAGGGTGTAGCCTGCCTTCTGGCCGAAAGCATCTGAGGTAGGCTCCAGCCCCCTCACAACTACTAGATGGATAAGTGGGGTGGATGGTTAGATGTTTAATTATATTTTAGTTTAGGACTGAATTTTAATGCAAAATATGAGCAAAAACCAGGCAAAAAAGTTGTTGTTCTTGTTGAAGAAAATACTATAATACAGGAAAAATATATACCGGTTTATTTTGTAATGTAAAATACAATATCATGAAAGAACATGTTGCATGTAAACCTCAGGCTCCTCCCCATGATGGTGCAGACCCAGGTGGGTGGGCAAATCCTCCGTCGGAGGGATTAAAGATCCGTTAAAATCAAAGCGGGCCTGCATTGCCTAAACAACACAAAAGCATAGAACCAGTTTTGTAGTGTTCAACTTCATCAATGTATCTGTTGTTTGTGTTATGCTCTCCTTTCCTGTTTGGTTCGAGTTTTTCTAGGTGCAGGCAGGTTCCCCATCCACTCCAGCTTATCTGGCTCCACTTGATCCATGTGGACCCATTCCTTCTGAGGTCGTACTGGAAGATCTTTGTTTAAAGTCACACACATTGGAGACATTGGATTTAGAAGAGCTGATTTAGCATTGTTCTCCACACCACCAAGGACGTATATTATTATTATAAATTAAACCGGCAGTAGGTTACAGCTTATTTGTTATAGCATAATGATAAGTGAATTAACAGCTCTGTAAATTATTTTGAGATATTCGATTACATAATCTTTCCTGTGAGCCACGATCATAACTTTCATCAGGCTAAGTAACAGAAAAGCAAAAAGTGACTTTCTAGTAAATCAAGCAAAAGTAAAGCCAGTGTTTACAGTAGCTGTATGTGTACAACTCAGTCATGCAGCAAAATGAGCCTATTTATTTAGGTTACAGAATTATATAATGGATGTTTGGGGAGAGTAAGATCAGGGAGAGAGAGAAGTACTGTGCAGGAAGCAACATGTCCAAGAGAAAGGGAAATGAGAGAAAATTGTTGAATATTTAGAAATACATTTTAAATGTTAAACCGCGAACCCGAAAGGGACAAGCGGTAGGTAGAAAATGGATGGATGGAAGTTAAACAACCGTTGGAGTGCTGTTGTTTAGTACAGCCACCAGAGGGCAACTTAAATAAATAAATGATAAATGGGTTGTACTTGTATAGCACTTTTCTACCTTCAAGGTACTCAAAGCGCTTTGACACTACTTCCACATTTACCCATTCACACACACATTCACACACTGATGGAGGGAGCTGCCATGCAAGGCGCTAACCAGCGCCCATCAGGAGCAACGGTGAAGTGTCTTGCTCAGGACACAACGGACGTGACGAGGTTGGTACTAGGTGGGGACTGAACCAGGGACCCTTGGGTTGCACACGGCCACTCTCCCACTGCGCCACGACTTAAAGTTTTGTTTTGTTAATTTAGACATGTACACAATTAAAATGCAAGCTCTTTCGAAAAATGATACATTTGCTTTGGATTTCATTCAGATTATCATTAGTTAGTAATGTCAATTAATGGGAAAAACAATGGGACAGAAGTGCAGAAAGTTGGCAGGCATCAAGTTGAATTTATCTCCTTGACTGAACAAGCAAACTGAATCAGGACTGATTAAAGGATTTATCGAGCTGAGCAAAGTAAATAGACAAACAAAAAAACCTAAGTGCATTGACTTCATTTGGATCTCCACCAGCCAAAAGCAAGAGGTCAAAGGTAATCAGGAAGTTTGTTTTTACAATCCTCATACCAGTCTTTGCAGATTGCGGAGACACTTCTTCCTCTGCCATCGTCACATCTTTGAGTTTTGAAGAGGGCACGCCGCTGCTGGAGGAGCCTGAACTGAAATGAACACTTCCTTCCCTGCTTTTGCCCTCAGGGTGTTTGCATGCGGAGCTGTCAGCTCGGCGGGATCGAACAAACTCCACCAGCCTTGGATCTGGCATGCAGAAATAATAGTTTTCAACAAGCGACCAACAAAATGAAAATAAAGACAAAGGTCTTTGTGTATTTGTGCTATTAGACTATCAAATCATTGTATGCACACATATTAAATGATTACTAACAACTTTACTGCCTACCAAGCTGGTATAGGAGCTTATTTTGCTCCTCGAGTATCTCTGACTGGGACATAGCCAGGAGCTTGTCTTGATTCTCCCTGTGGATCCTCTTGGTTTCATCTGAGCTGTTTGGGCCCCCAAGTCCCTGACCAGACACCAGTCTTGAAATTGAGACCGGCACTTTTGAGGAAATTAAGTATTTTACCACACAGTTATTTTCAAATAAAGAGAAATAAAGCAATATGACTACTTACGATTACTCAGATCTATATCCATATTTCTCTGTGGAGGAAGGTTCTGCTCGCTTGGTTTGGGATTCTGTGGGGTTTGCGACGCTAAGTGTAAAGGAAGCTTGCCCTCTTTTAGTCTCTGAGCTGCGATCTGATAAGCAAAGATGCTCTTTTTCCTACCCATGGCAGGGAAAGGATCCTGCTTGACAAGGGGAAAGATGGTATTAATGTTCAGAAACCTCTTAAGCAGTATTACATCTCTAGTTTTTAAGCAAAACTTAGCATTGTACATAAATAATACAGTGGTACCTTAACTTAAAAACGCCCCAACTTAAGAGTGTTTTGAGATAAGGACTGTCTCTCGGGTTATTGTTATTTTTTAGGTTACAAGATTGAGTTAGAAACATCCCCGCCGTTAGTTGGGTGTAGCAAATGTCATAGTGAACCCCATCAGATCTGCCCAAAACATCTGGTCTTACTTGATGGCATTAGCTTCAATTAGCTTCATTATCATTGTCATAAGAACAACACAATTAAGTTAAGAGCATCAACACAGCATAGTTTGATGTAAAGTGACATCAAAACCCCACAATCCCCATAAATAACCCAGTGTAAACATTTGACAGATTAAAATGTTTCGCGTCCTTGCAACTTTGTAACAGATACATGGCTATAGTGACCAGAGTGCAGCCATCAAAGTGTAGTTCAGAACTATTGTAGGTGAATGTGCATGGCTAATGTTCATGAGAGGGGGGCAGATGGAGGAAGGGGAAGAGGGAAAGGGATTGGGGGTAGTGTTCAGCAGCCTGAGGATACAGACTGTTAGACAGTCTGGTTGTTCAGGCCTGTATGAACCTGTATTATCTGCCTGATGGCAGCAGGTATAACAGATGATGCGCAGGGTAGTGACGAACACCCAGGATATTCTGCACTCTTCTCAGACAGTGAATGGTTAAGATGGAACTGATCTCTGGCAGAGTAGTCCCAATGATTTTCCTCTATCCCATAGCTAGATTTTCCAACCATGAGAAGGAAGAAAGTAACTGTGAAGTTGAGACAAAGTAGATGACATCCATTTAATTAAAGAAAGAAATCATTACAAACATGATCCTCAACTTGGTGAAGCAAAGCGTTGGTCAAAGCAGTTTCTGTTATCAATGGGTACTCGGCGCCATTTTGCGTTCCTAGAAGCAAAATGCCGAATAGCTTACATTGTTTTCAACTGTACAACTCAATCAAATCATTAAAAGGATAAACATTTCTTCAGAGTTCCTCAAAAGGTAATCAAAAAGGGCGAACAGAGTCTTGATACCAATGTCCTTGACCAAGCTACAAACAAAAAAGTTGCACGCATTAATGTTTTTCCAAGTTTTGTTGTGTAGAATGAGGTCTGGAGCACAAGATAGTTTGACATATCTGGGAACGCAACTGGCGGATTATTCTTGATATAACCCGACAAATCTTATTTTGATAAAGTATAGGGAGGTATTCCTGCTTTTTGCAGGAAGATCTAGGCCCCTTGTATGCTCAGAAAGTTTGCATGCTGCTTGCTGCACAACACTGATTTTCACTTCTGGGAAGAAGTCACATGAAGGAATACAAGCAACTCTCCACCAAACTGAAGCATCATGAGCCTAATTCCAGCCAAGAAGGTAAAATATTATCCAAACCGCGGACAATTATCCATGAAAATATGGAAAAGCTGCTGATGGCGTGTTTGACAGAGAAGAAGCTGGAAAGAGATACCATAGAATTCCGCTCTCCAAGGTAAATGCTTTATATTATCGTTACACTACTTGATAAAACATATGCAGCTGTTAGTAGTACATTCTTATGTATTGTTTTTAATACAATATTTCTTATCCAAAAGTTTGTTATTATTTTTAAAAGGCATGTTACATGTTCAAATGGTGCTGTTTTGGGCACCAAGTACCAATTAAATTGATTTAAATTTATTTTGATTGGAAACGTTGATTTTAAATACAAGTGTTTTGAGTAAAGAGCTCTGTCGCAGAACCAATTGGGCTTGTTGGTTGAGGTACTAATACATACAGAAATCAAAATAATCACATTTATCATTATGCCATAAAAAAGAGACTAAAGAGAGACTGAATATGGGAATTTACTTTTATGTATACCTTAACACACTTTATTTACTATGACTGTAAATATTTTGATCTTTGAGAGATTTAGAGCTTGTGGTCAGTTTTCATGTATTTTACTTATACCTGAGTGCTGCTTGCTGAGCGGTGTAGTACTTTGGGGAACGCCATGCCAGTAACTTCTGGTAGAGTTATTGGAATGGAGGTGGTATCTCGTTCCTTAAAAGATAAAAGAAAAAAAATAATACGAAGTCATTCATGTAAATGACAGAATATAACCAAAACTTTACCAGACTGTAATATCTACTTATGTGTTTGTTTCCAGCTGTTTTTGGGAGGATACAAAAAAAATGAATTATTTATATTATCCTCCTCAATGCTTACTTACAACGATCTTGGAGAGCACAGCACTTATGTGGGTGTCATGTCTGTCCAGTGTCACCCCAGCGTCTTCATCCTCGAAGGTGACGCGGCTGTTTTTGAAGCGGGACTTTTTGGGAGGTGCTGGTGTTAGAGAGGGAAGCTCATCCGGAAGATCTTAAAGCAAAAACATTTATTTTGAAGTTTATATTCAGTATAGAGAAACATAAGTCAAATTGCTTTGGGTGCTAGCATACATGTAATACAGATATCCTCAACGTTGTTGTAGTCATTAGAGAAATGGTCAATGAATTATGGAGAATTACTTGTTGAGGTATACCCACCATGCAACTGTGTTTTGGTCAATAGCGGCAATGTTTTTCAATTTACACAATCTGACACTTGGGCTTTACAGGGTTTCACCTAGATTGCAAAGATACCTGAAACGGTGGAGGCGTGTTTAGGGGTGTAGTGGAGCGTGGTCACTGTGGTGTCATTGTACAAACCCAGTTTCCATATGAGTTGGGAAATTGTGTTGGAAGTAAATAAAAACAGAATACAATGATGTGAAAAAAAATTTCAACCCATATTCAATTGAATGCACTACAAAGACAAGATATTTGATAATCAAACCCATTAACTTTATTTTTTTTTTTTGCAAATAATATTTAACTTACAAATTAATGGCTGCAAAACGTGCCAAAGTAGTTGGTAAAGGGCATGTGCACCACTGCGTTACATCACCTTTTCTTTTAACTACACTCAATAAACGTTTGGGAACTGAGGAAACTAATTGTTGAAGCTTTGAAAGTGGAATTCTTTCCCATTCTTGTTTTATGTAGAGCGTCAGTTGTTCAACTCGCCGGGGTCCCCGCTGTCGTATTTCACGCTTCATAATGTGCCACACATTTTCGATGGGAGACAGGTCTGGACTGCAGGCGGGCCAGGAAAGTACCCGCACTCTTTTTTTACAAAGCCACGTTGTAACACGTGCTGAATGTGGCTTGGCATTGTCTTGCAGAAATAAGCAGGAGCGTCCATGAAAAAGACGGCACTTAGATGGCGGCATATGTTGTTCCAGAACCTGTATGTACCTTTCAGCATTAATGATGCCTTCACAGATGTCTAAGTTACCCATGCCTTGGGCACTAATGCACCCCCATACCATCACAGATGCTGGCTTTTGAACTTTGCGTCGAACATTACCAAAAACAATTTGAAATGTGGACTCGTCAGACCACAGAACACTTTTCCACTTTGCATCAGTCTATCTTAGATGATCTCGGGCCCAGAGAAGCCGGTGGCGTTTCTGGATGTTGTTGACAAATGGCTTTCTCTTTGCATAGTAGAGCTTTAACTTGCACTTACAGATGTAACGACGAACTGTATTCAGTGACAGTGGTTTTCTGAAGTGTTCCTGAGCCCATGTGGTGATATCCTTTAGAGATTGATGTCGGTTTTGATACAGTGCCGTCTGAGGGATCCAAAGTCACGGTCATTCAATGTTGGTTTCCGGCCACGCCGCTTACATGGGTTTTTTTCTACAGATTCTCTGAACCTTTTGAGTATATTATGGACCGTAGATGTTGAAATCGCTAAATTTTTTGCAATTGCACTTTGAGAAACGTTGTTCTTAAACTTTTTGACTATTTGTTCACGCAGTTGTCGACAAATGGGTGTAGCTCGCCCCATCCTTTCTTGTGAAAGACTGAGCATTTTTTGGGAAGCTGTTTTTTTACCCAATCAGGGCACCCACCTGTTCCCAATTAGCCTGCACACCTTTGGGATGTTCCAAATAAGTGTTTGATGAGCATTCCTCAACTTTATCAGTATTTATTGCCACCTTTCCCAACTTCTTTGTCACGTGTTGCTGGCATCAAATTTTAAAGTTAATGATTATTTGCAAAAAAAAAAAATCTTTATCAGTTTGAACATCAAATATGTTGTCTTTGTAGCATATTCAACTGAATATGGGTTGAAAATGATTTGCAAATCATTGTATTCCGTTTATATTTACATCTAACACAATTTCCCAACTCATATGGAAGCAGGGTTTGTATAATTTGCTATGATGATGAGGTGGCGACTTGTCAAGGGTGTAACGCCCAAATGCAGCTGATAGGCGCCAACATCCCCTGCGACCCCGAAAGGGATAAGCAGTAGCGAATGGATGGATATTATTTCTTTTTTTTTTTTTAAAGGCTAAAAAAATGTATACATTTATATTAAAACGAATCTGTGTGATTAATTAGTATTAACATCCATCCATAATTTTCCTACCGCTTGTTCCAACATATATTTCTTATCAATCAATCAATGTTTACTTATATAGCCCTAAATCACTAGTGTCTCAAAGGGCTGCACAAACCACAAGACAAACCACTACGACATCCTCGGTAGGCCCACATAAAGGCAAGGAAAACTCACACCCAGTGGGACGTCGGTGACAATGATGACTATGAGAACCTTTGAGAAGAGGAAAGCAATGGATGTCGAGCGGGTCTAACATGATATTGTGAAAGTTCAATCCATAATGGATCCAACACAGTCCCAAGAGTCCAGTCCAAAGCGGATCCAACACAGCAGCGAGAGTCCCGTTCACAGCGGAGCCAGCAGGAAACCATCCCAAGTGGAGGCGGATCAGCAGCGCAGAGATGTCCCCAGCCGATACACAGGCGAGCAGTACATGGCCACCGGATCGGACCGGACCCCCTCCACAAGGGAGAGTGGGACATAGGAGAAAAGAAAAGAAACGGCAGATCAACTGGTCTAAAAAGGGAGTCTATTTAAATGCTAGAGTATACAAATGAGTTTTAAGGTGAGACTTAAATGCTTCTACTGAGGTGGCATCTCGAACTTTTACCGGGAGGGCATTCCAGAGTACTGGAGCCCGAAATGAAAAAGCTCTATAGCCCACAGACTTTTTTTGGGCTTTGGGAATCACTAATAAGCCGGAGTCCTTTGAACGCAGATTTCTTGCCGGGACATATGGTACAATACAATCGGCAAGATAGGATGGAGCTAGACCGTGTAGTATTCTATACGTAAGTAGTAAAACCTTAAAGTCACATCTTAAGTGCACAGGAAGCCAGTGCAGGTGAGCCAGTACAGGCGTAATGTGATCAAACTTTCTTGTTCTTGTCAAAAGTCTAGCAAACGCATTTTGTACCAACTGTAATCTTTTAATGCTAGACATGGGGAGACCCGAAAATAATACGTTACAGTAATCGAGACGAGACGTAACAAACGCATGGATAATGATCTCAGCGTCTTTAGTGGACAGAATGGAGCGAATTTTAGCGATATTACGGAGATGAAAGAAGGCCGTTTTAGTAACGCTTTTAATGTGTGACTCAAAGGAGAGAGTTGGGTCAAAGATAACACCCAGATTCTTTACCGAGTCGCCTTGTTTAATTGTTTGGTTGTCAAATATTAGAGTTGTATTATTAAATAGAGGTCGGTGTCTAGCAGGACCGATAATCAGCATTTCCGTTTTTTTGGTGTTGAGTTGCAAAAAGTTAGCGGACATCCATTGTTTAATTTCATTAAGACACGCCTCCAGCTGACTACAATCCGGCGTGTTGGTCAGCTTTAGGGGCATGTAGAGTTGGGTGTTATCAGCATAGCAGTGAAACCTAACACCGTATTTGCATATGATGTCACCTAGCGGCAGCATGTAGATGCTGAAGAGTGCAGGGCCAAGGACCAATCCCTGGGGAACTCCACACGTTACCTTAACGTAGTCCGAGGTCACATTGTTATGGGAGACGCACTGCATCCTATCAGTAAGATAAGAGTTAAACCAAGACAGGGCTAAGTCTGACATACCAATTCGTGTTTTGATACGTTCTAATAAAATATTATGATCGACGGTATCGAAAGCAGCGCTAAGATCGAGGAGCAGCAACATAGATGACGAATCAGAATCCATCGTTAGCAATAGATCATTAGTCATTTTTGCGAGGGCTGTATCCGTGGAGTGATTTGCCCTGAAACCGGATTGAAAGGTTTCACATAGATTGTTAGACGCTAAGTGTTCATTTAACTGCTCCGCAACAATTTTTTCGAGGATTTTTGAAATAAAGGGAAGGTGAGACACCGGTCGGTAGTTTACCATGAGGTCAGGATCGAGGTTAGGTCTTTTAAGAAGAGGATGAATAACCGCTTTTTTGAATGCTAGGGGAACAGTGCCCGAGGAAAGTGATAAGTTTATAATATTTAGCACTGATGGACCTAATAATACAAAGAGCTCCTTGATCAGTTTCCCAGGAAGTGGGTCAAGTAAACATGTTGTTTGTTTTATTCCATGTACACGTTGTAACAATTCCTCTAATGTTATTTCCTCAAAACGAGAGAAACTATTTTGGAGGGCAGTATCCGCCGTATATACAATCGTGTCAGTGTTAATAGCACCCAGTTGTAGCTGGGACGCATTGTCTTTAATGTCCTTTCTAATGACTTAAATTTTCTTGCTAAAGAATTGCATAAAGTTATCAGCTGAGTGGGTGGAGCTACTGGAAGGAGTCCCTTGTTGGGTTAGCGATGCTACAGTACTAAACAAAAATCGTTTTTATTACGGTGGGTGAGATTTGAGTAATATTTAGCTTTAGCTAAGGTAAGCATGCGTTTATAAGTTATTAAACCATCACTCCATGCTTGATGGTGCACCTCAAGTTTAGTCGTGCGCCATTTGCGTTCCAGCTTTCTACATAATAATTTCTGAGCTCTGGTTTCTTCTGTAAACCACGGGGTACGCTTTTTTGGAGCCTTTTTTAACTTTAACGGTGCTATGTTATCAATGGTTTCGCGCAGGGCGTCGTTAAAGTTGTTAGTGAGGTTATCAATAGATCCCACATACGTTGGGAATGGTGCCATTACCAAGGGCAGTAGGTCAGCAAGAGTTGTCGTTGTGGCCGTATTGATGTTGCGGCTGCTATAGCAGTTATTATTATTATTAGCTTGCCGAACATGCGTCTGAACCTCGAATTTTATAAGGTAATGATCGGACAATACTTTAGTATACGGGAGTATCGTAACTTTGGAAACGGTGATACCCCTGACAAGCACTAGGTCTATGGTATTACCGTTGCGATGCGTGGGTTCATTTATTATTTGTGTGAGACCACAGCTATCAATTATAGTCTGGAGCGCTACGCACGGTGGGTCCGATGGGGTATTCATATGGATATTAAAGTCCCCCATTATGATTATATTATCGGCGTGTGTCACTAGATCAGCAACGAACTCTGAGAATTCATTGATAAAGTCCGAATAGGGCCTTGGGGGGCGGTAGATAACAGCCAGGGGTAGAGGCAGCGGTGTGACAGACCTCATAGTAAGCACCTCAAACGATTTATATTTATTATTTATGTTAGGACTAAGGTTAAAGTTTTCGTTGTATATTAGTGCGACCCTCCCACCCCTTTTAAGAGGACGGGCAATATGCGCATGTGTAAAGTTAGGAGGACATGCTTCATTTAGCGCAAAAAAGTCATTTGGTTTAAGCCAGGTTTCGCTGAGACCGATGACGTTAAGATTGTTGTCTCTGATGATATCATTAACTAACAACGTTTTGGGGGACAATGATCTTATGTTTAAAAAACTTATATTATAGGTAGTGGGCTGTTTTAGGGAATTTTTTATCAAATTATCCGTAGTAGCAATATTAATAATGTTGTGTTTATTATGCCCAGTGCATTGAGTATAATTACGACCATATCTAGGAATTGATACGACGGGAATTTTCCGATTGTTTGTTTGTTGCTTTGATAAACTGCACGCATCATAGTTAGCCACCTCAGTAGAAGACATGTCCAACTCTGAAACAATCAAAGCAGAAAAAACGTGTTCTAATTTAACTGACTCCTTACCCAGACCAGTAGTCTCGCATCTTCCATATAAATCCGGCTTCAGGATGGAGGGAAGTGGTGTTCTGTGGGGATTAGCCTTCTGCTTTGTTTTTAGCCCCGCTCGGCATCCGCGTTTCCGATCACACCGCTAGCGTCTGCTCCGTAGACGGCCCCCGCTGCTACTATACTCCCCTGCTTCACAGGCTGCTGGATGTAGCCGCCGAAGTATTCCCGTGCTAGTTAGCAGGTCTAGCAAGCACGGGTCTATCAGTCCAGAAGTGTCTGGCGGTCGTACGTGATCACGGAGTGACCACGATGTGAGCCAGCCATAAAGTTTGGAGAATTGTCCGGTATTTCTGCCAAATGTTCCATATTTAGCAGGAGCTCCTCGATGTTGCAGCCCTTCCGGGCGCCGCCATCTTGGATGTATATATAATTATATAATTTTGCTCCATTTTTAAGTGGTTCACCAGAACGTATTCACAGCGCTTCACGTTCCACATTTTATTATGTTACAGCCCTAATCCAAAATGGAATAAAATTCATTTTTGACCTCGAATACTCAATACCCCATAACAAAATTGTGAAAAAGTTAGCAAAATTATTACAAGTAAGAAACTTAAAAGTCCCATGTACATAAATATTCAGAGCCTTTGTTCAATTCTTTGTTGATGCACCTTTGGCAGAAATTACAGTTTTGAGTCTTTTTGAAGACAGGGCTGCAAGCTCGGCACACTTACTTTTGGACAGTTTAGCCCATTCCTCTTTGCAGCACCTCTCAAGCTTCATCGAGTTGCCTGGGAAACATTAGTTTTCATTCATGATGTCCCTGTAAATTGCTGCATTCATCTTAGTCTAGTCAGGGAGGTGATAGGGAACCTGATGGAAACTCTGCCAGAACTACAGCATTCCTCTGTGGAGAGTGGAGAACCTTCCAGAAGGACAACCATCTCTGCAGCAATCCACCAACCAGGCCTGTATATTATAGTGGCCAGACAGAAGCCATTTATTCATAAAAGTTTGCCAAAATGCACCTGAAAGACCCTCAGACCATGAAAAACAAAATGATCTGGGCTGATGAGACAAAGCTTGTGTGAATGCCAGGCATCATGTTTGGAGGAAACCAGGCACTGCTCATCACCAGGCCAACAACATCCCTACAGTGAAGCATGGTGGTGGCAGCATCATGCTGTGGGGATGTTCTTCAGCAGCAGAAACTGGGAGACTAGTCAGGAGGAAAAGATGAATGCAGCAATTTACAGAGACATCCTGGATGAAAACCAACAACTCTCATCCAACCTGATGGAGCTTGAGAGGTGGTGCAAGGAAGAATGGGAAAAGTTTATGTCATCGTATTCAAAAATACTCAAGGCCGTAATTGCTGCCAAGTTATTAAGCAAATAAATTGTGTGAATATTGATAGTTTGTACATGTAATATATTTTTAGTTATTTTAAATTTGCGCATAAAAAAAAAAAAAAATTACATGGTTATTATGGAGTACTGTCTGTAGAATTTTGAGGACAAAATGAATGCATTCCACTTTAAAATAAGGCTGTAGCAAAAAATAATGTGGAAAAAGTGAAGCGCTTTGAATATTTTCCGGATTAACTGTGCTTTGTTGAGAATTTTGCAGGTGTCTAAAAAACTTGTAGTGACTTATTCATTTAAACTGCAAGTTGATTCAATATTTTTTTTTCTATTATTAATCAATCCAAAACAATACCATAACAATGCAATCCAATTCCAAAATCAAACACGACCCAGCAACACTCAGAACAGCAATAAACAGAGCAATTGAGAGAACACACAAACAATCCAAAAGTAGTGAAAAAAATATATATTATCAACAAAAGTATCAATATTAGTAACAATTCAATATTATTGAAAAAAATTGTAGGTTAAAATATCACAATTTCTAACCAGCTTTATGTGTCATCTTAGAAACACTCAAGATAAAGGCGGCGACTTTGCCTTGCAAGTACACAGACCAAAGAAGTTGTGTTTTCACCAGGGTTTGTTTGTTTGTCTGTCTGTCAGCAACATGACTCACAAAAAGTTATGGATAGATTCTGATGAAAACTTCCAAGAAATGTCCAAAAAAAATATTATTTGTGTGTACTTTACGACCTCGCACACATGGACCTTGCACACTCGCACTACACCTGGAATTTTGGGAGATGTAGTTTACTACCAGACAAGCCAATTCAAAAGTGTCCTAGAAAATACTACACTGACCAAGTTTTCATTTCATACCGCAGCACATCACAGTATTATTGTGATGATTTTGATACCGAAATACCACGGTATTTATAATATGGTTACACCCGTATTATAGGGTTGTTTAGGATGGAGCTGAAGTCTAACCTTCAATGGTGACCACATCCCTCTGACTTTCTTCATTGTGACCAGTATGAGCGTCCTCTGCATCTCCCCCTGCCTCGCCTCTCCTCTTGTCAGGACGGCGGAATACACTAGCAGCAGACAGACCTCCAGACTTGATGAACTCCTGCTGCTCCTTCAGGATGTCTGCCTCGGAGTCTGTTGGCTTGGGACGCTGCAACATCCCTCTAGAGAAGAACAGTAACAAGAAGAAAGCTGCATTATTTTCTATATTGCTTGTTATTAGGGGGACAGGTGAGCTGGAAACCATCCCAGATGACTTAATGCTTTTTGCATGACACCCTTGCACTTGCCATCTGTCCATCACAGGGCACATATAGACAAACAACTTTAACATTTGTCTATGAAGGAATTCCTGTGGGAAGTGCTCAGAGAGTATGGGGTATCGGACTGTCTTATTGGGGCGGTCTGCTCCCTGTACGATCAGTGTCAGAGCTTGGTCCGCACTGCCGGCAGTAAGTCAAACACATTTCCAGTGAGGGTTGGACTCCGCCAAGGCTTTACTTTGTCACCGATTCTGTTCATAACTTTTATGGACAGAATTTCTAGGCGCAGTCAATGTGTTGAGGGGTTCCGATTTGGTGGCAGCGGGATTAGGTCTTTGCTTTTTGCAGATGATGTGGTCCTGATGGCTTCATCTGGCCGGGATCTTCAGCTCTCACTGGATCGGTTCACAGCCGAGTGTGAAGCGACCGGAATGAGAATCAGGACCTCCATGGTTCTCGCCCGGAAAAGGGTGGAATGCCATATCCGGGTTGGGGAGAAGACCCTGCCCCAAGTGGAGGAATTCAAGTACCTAGGAGTCTTGTTCACAAGTGAGGGAAGAGTGGATCGTGAGATCGACAGGCGGATCGTTGCGGCGTCTTCAGTAATGCGGACGTTGTACCGATCCGTTGTGGTGAAGAAGGAGCTGAGCCGGAAGGCAAAGCTCTCAATTTACCAGTGGATCTACGTTCCCATCCTCACCTATGGTCATGAGCTTTGGGTCATGACCGAAAGGATAAGATCACGGGTATAAGCGGCCGAAATTAGTTTCCTCCGCCGTGTGGCGGGGCTCTCCCTTAGAGATAGGGTGAGAAGCTCTGTCATCCGGGAGGAACTCAAAGTAAAGCCGCTGCTCCTTCACATCGAGAGGGGCCAGATGAGGTGGTTTGGGCATCTGGTCAGGATGCCACCAGAACGCCTCCCTAGGGAGGTGTTTAGGGCACGTCCAACCGGTAGGAGGCCACTGGGAAGACCCAGGACACGTTGGGAAGACTACGTCTCCCGGCTGACCTGGGAACGCCTCGGGATCCCCCGGGAAGAGGTGGACGAAGTGGCTGGGGAGAGGGAAGTCTGGGCTTCCTTGCTTAGGCTGCTGCCCCCGCGACCCGACCTCGGATAAGCGGAAGAAGATGGATGGATGGATGGATGGGTTTAACATTGACCCGGATGGACAGTTTAGTCTCCAATGAACCAAAAATTATGGTGTTTTGGATTCGGGAGAAAAACAACAACGCCTATATCACTAGCTCTTATTGTGTTGATCCCCCATTCAAATAAACTATTGGCAGGCATTAATATTTGATGGACAGGTAGCGCTATGTGGGACCCAGTTGGATGACACCAATATAAATACTAGTTCCGCCTCTGTTGAGACCTACATAATACGTCACAACAGTCCAGTGGTACTAATAACTGTATTGAGTGTATTGTACCATTTAGGATAAACTGCAGGCTTTATAGAAATAAAATATATTCGTTTGATGGCGGACTGTGTTATTACGTGTAGCTAAGATTACATTAAAATCCTAAATAAGTAACCCAAACGGGTAAATTCACATCTTAGAACACAGAAAATGTGTAACATCGAGCAAAAGTAACTACTTACACGACAATACGGCTACAAAATTGCTTTTTTAGATGAGGTTTTGTGAGTTGTGCTAGCTAATCTGACTTTGTGCATGCTTTGCAGCAGCGAAACTAGCCAAAACACGGAAGTTCTCAGATGTGACGTTAAACATAATACTTTCAAAATAAAAGCCCGGCCTTTAAACGGAAAATGTTTTTTACAACTTCATCATACTCATCACGTTGAATATGTTAGGAATGGGGTTTGCAGGAAATTTAGATGCAAATGTCGTTCGATCCTGCCGTTCCCATCACAATTTACGTGATAGCAGCCTGAGGGCATGTTTTATTTTTATGGCTTCCTCCCTTGCGCAGACTGTATGGGACGGTTCAATTGAGGATGCTTGGTTTGTGCTGAGACGTTTTCAAGCCCGCTACGAGAATTACATTTTTGCTGACTGCACGATGGTCAACCTTTGCTGTCTTTGCTGCGGTGAAATCCCTCAACCCCGCCCCCCTCGGTCGGACCAGCCGGGACCACCGCGGGATCCCCACAGCACTGTGCAGCTGCAGCCTGCTGGCTGCACGAGCAATGCAGGGCTGACGGGGAAACCTAAAGGGGGAAACAGCAAGAGTAGAGCTGTATATATGATCCACGATGCAAGGAAAAGCCAGTAAATAAATACAACGAGAGTCTGACATGCAAGACGTGCAGGATGCTCTCCTCCGACCCGGACTCTGCGGAAGACACCGAGGCCAGTGCTCACAATGATGCTGAGCAAGAGGAGCGGGATGACTCTCCGGCTGAGAGTGATGTGGAGGAGGTAGGAGCAGTGCATCACATGGCCAAAGATAGTCATGTTAAAAAATGTCATTTTTGTTTATTATAAGTAGCCTACAACATGTGATTATAATTGTATGACTCAATATTGTTAACTTTAATGGAGGTGGCGACTTGTCCAGGGTGTACGCCGCCTTCCGCCCGATTGTAGCTGAGATAGGCGCCAGCACCCCCCGCAACCCCAAAAGGAATTAAGTGGTAGAAAAATGGATCGATGGTAAATGGGTTGTACTTGTATAGCGCTTTTCTACCCCTTTTTAAGGAGCCCAAAGCGCTTTGACAGTATTTCCACATTCGCCCATTCATGCAAGACACTCACCAGGACCCATCAGGAGCAAGGGTGAAGTGTCTTGCCCAAGGACACAATCGACGTGACTATATGGTAGAAGGTGGGGATTGAACCAATAACCCTCAGATTGCTGGCACAGCCACTCTACCAACTTCGCCACGCCGTCCCCCAGGAAAATACGTATTGTAAGATCATAAACAAACTGTTTACACTGGTTCTCATATATGGGGTGCTATAGACACAGGGACACTCCAGGTGGTACTTGGGATTCTGAATATGAACTGTACACACAAAAAACTTATCAACCCAACTGCTGGGTTATGAAGTGTGAAACCTATTTATGGTCATTTACATGGTAGTTTATGCGCAACCCAATGCGTGGGTTTAAAATCTTTATGAGTAAATACAAACAAAACAATGTGAATCCTTACAAAAATATGTATTTTACAGTATCATATTAATGCATAATGCTAAAGTGCTAAATGTTTGTGTTTACATAAAAATATCCACAAATTCTTTTTTGCTTTGTTTTTGGTTACAGGACTGAACATAAGCTTTATCTCAGTAATAAATCAATGATGCTAAAGCACTGTTGTACGGTATATACGTTATAGTTTAGTCTTGATTTGAAGGGACAACGCACAGAAACATTAAGCTCAAAGACAGATATGTTCTGTACCAGATTATAGCTAAATAGCCAATTTCCATCTGCAGTCCCTGGCTAGCTAAATTAAAGGGATACAAAAATCATGCAATAAAATTATTACAATAAAATCATATCATATCATCTTTTCTACAACAAAAAATCCGCAGAAAATGCTTTGTTCCTGGCTGAAAATAATATTTAACAAGAAAGTAATATTTTGAAATATACTGGTTATGCATATTAAGTAAAATATGAATGCATTGTTTTGCTGTTTCTTGCACTTAAGAAATGTATGCTTTTATTTTGTTATTTATTTGATTTTTTTTTTTTTCATTATTATTATTATTATTATTATTCACACTGTCATCCCAAGACAAACTGCCTGTTTGTGTTACACAAACAGGTCAATATAATCATTGTAAACAGTCAGCCATTGGAAGAAGGTAAAACACTTAATGACTATTTTTTTGTTACGATTTTATCATTTAAAATTGATATAAATTATAATCTAAAAATAATTGTTAACATTAAGGAAAATAATGGATTTTGAGTTTTTTTCTTTCCTGCCTTTTTAAATACGTTGTGTTTATGTCTATATCCTGGAATTCTTCTCACTGCTGTTGATTATTTGGTGTTAGTAAATGCCACCAACAAGCGTCCTGTGATTGAGCTATCATCATATGCAACTTTTTTTTTTACGAATCTGCAACAAAATATTATATATATATATATCTATATATATATAGATATATATACAGATATATATATATATATATATATAAACACAGATTGTGTTAGATGTAACGGAATACAATGATTTGCAAATCCTTTTCAACCCATATTCAGTTGAATGCACTACAAAGACAAGATATTTGATGTTCAAACTCATAAACCTTTTTTTTTTGCACGTAATAATTAACTTAGAATTTCATGGCTGCAACACGTGCCAAAGTAGTTGGGAAAGGGCATGTTCACCAATTTGTTACATCACATTTTCTTTTAAAAACACTCAATAAATGTTTGGGAACTGAGGAAACTAATTGTTGAAGCTTTGAAAGTGGAATTCTTTACCATTCTTGCTTGATGTACAGCTTAAGTTGTTCAACTGTCCGGGTAGGGTCTTGTTGTCGTATTTTACGGTTCATAATGCGCCACACATTTTCGATGGGAGACATGTCTGGACTACAGGCGGGCCAGGAAAGTACCCGCACTCTTTTACTACAAAGCCACGCTGTTGTAACACGTGGTTTGACGTTGTTTTGCTGAAATAAGCAGGGGCGTCCATGATAACGTTGCTTGGATGACAACATATGTTGCTCCAAAACCTGTATGGACCATTCAGCATTAATGATGCCTTCACAGATGTGTAAGTTGCCCATGTCTTGGGCACTAATACACCCCCATACCATCACAGATGTTGGCTTTTGAACTTTGCGCCTATAACAATCTGGATGGTTATTTTCCTCTTTGTTCCGGAGGACACCACGTCCACAGTTTCCAAATATAATTTGAAATGTGGACTCATTAGACCACAGAACACTTTTCTACTTTACATCCGTCCATCTTAGATGAGCTTGGACCCAGCGAAGCCGGCGGCGTTTCTGGGTGTTGTTGATGAATGGCTTTCTCTTTGCATAGTAGAGTTTTAACTTGCACTTACAGATGTAGCGACCAACTGTAGTTACTGACAGTGGTTTTATGAAGTGTTCATGAGCCCATGTGGTGATATCCTTTACATACTGATGTCGGTTTTTGATGCAGTACTGCCTGAGGGATCAATGGTCCGTAATATCATCCCTTACGTGCAGTGATTTCTCCAGATTCTCTGAACCTTTTGATGATTTTACGGACCGTAGATGGTAAAATCCCTAAATTCCTTGCAATAGCTCGTTGAGAAATATTGTTCTAAAACTGTTCGACAATTTGCTTAAATATTGGTGACCCTCACCCCATCCTTGTTTGTGATATACCTAGCATTTTATGGAAGCCGCTTTTTTACCTAATCATGGCACCCACCTGCACACCTGTGGGATGTTCCAAAGAAGTGTTTGATGAGCATTCCTTAACTTTATCAGTATTTATTGCCACCTTTCCCAACTTTTTTGTCACGTTTTGCTGGCATCAAATTCCAAAGTTAATGATTATTTGCCCAAAAAAAAAAATGTTTACCAGTTTTACAACAAATATGTTTTCTTTGTAGCATATTCAACTGAATATGGGTTGAAAATGATTTGCAAATCATTGTATTCCATTTAAATTAACATCTAACACAATTTCCCAACTTATATGGAAACGGGGTTTGTATATATATATATATATATATATATATATATATATATATATATATATATATATATATATATATATATACGTTTGAAAGTTATTTAGTCAATAAAAAAGGTTTTGAAGAGTTGAAATGTTGGCCTGATACTGACTCTATGGTTAAAAAGATTGCAATACATTGTTTGCACGGAGAAATGCATACAATTCATCCTCAAGAGACCATGAATCTCTCCAAAATGCTGCCCTAATCCATCAATTAAATTCAGCAAAACAAAGTATTACATAAAGTACAAAAAAAATACAAACATAACATAATTTATGTTTGTGTCATCATGACAATTGAATACCAAATCACCACCCCCCCACCGCCATATAAATCAAGTGCAGTTGAAACAGCGGAGTGACATCTCTTTTTCGCCTGAGTCAGTCCCATAATGGATGGGTTGTTGTCAGCAAGAATCCTTTCACTCCATTAAGCACAAGCGGTTATGGGTTGACAGAACAGAATCCCTTGAGAAGGACTTACAACTACTAACCAACAAGATGAGGACAAAGTTGTTGTTTTTTTTTTTTAAATCTGGACTTTCCAAACAATCCATGTTGAACTAACATCTGAGTTAATTGTTTTGAATGCATTAGGGAACAAGTAGTAATAAATAACATCTTAGGGGGGCTCTGAGGGAATGGGGAGGGGGGCTTTTGTGGAGGGTGTCCAGGGGAGTCAGTGGGGGGGTGACATCAAACGCAGTGGGCGTGGTCTAAACCAGAAATAAAACTGGAAGTAGGTATATGTTTTACCTACTTTATACCGTTTTCTTAAAGTATGCCTTTTTTTTGTAGTCCAGATGTCATAATGATTTATGACCCCCTAGTTAGAAGTAGTTATTTTCTCTTGTAGTTTTTAAGGAATCCGCCGTCTTTTTCTAGATTCACCATACTGTACCTGTCTTACAGTGGGTTTGTCCAAGATTTGTTTTTTTTAACAAACGTATAGGACGTTGTTCGAGCCTTCTGTACTTTAAAGAGAAAATTTCGACAGCCATCACGATCATTCACAACTCAATGACATGTCTGTTTGACATGGTCTGCACTCAAAAAAACGTTTATAAAAACTTTCTTAAGCTCACATTGTCACATTTAAATGGGCTTAATTAGCTGCCACAATACATCTATTCCCTAATTACATGATGCTGGGCTGTATTTAAAGGTGGGTGGAATAGTATTGGATCTAAGTAAGTTTTCTCAAAATGCAACGCGACAGTTAAAATCTTCAACCACAAAGTGCAAAGAAGATATTTTCGCATTTGGGTTTCTGTGACATATACGTCCGTCTACAACAAGATTATTAAACCCACCTAAATTCTTGGATTGTGAATAAAATAAAGTTCACAGTATCTATAAATGTTGTCATTCATCCAGGTCATTGTAATCTCAGGGCATTCAATCGATCGCAACTGAACTGTTTGGTTTGTCTTGAAGCCTATTTGATGAGTCGGCTTCATCAGTTAATGCTTATTGACTTAGATTGGTCAGATTTAGTTTTAGACTTAGATTGGTCAGATCTAGTCTAGCCGCTGGTGCAAATACCTCAGTAGGCTTCATTGGTTCATGCTCATAGACTTCGATTGGTCAGATCTCATCTAGCGGCTGGTGCCAAAACCCCAAATATTTATGCTCCAAAAACCAGGAGGGTATGCCTTGGCAAGGATGGTTTCGCCCTATTGGAGTGAGAAAAACAACTGTTTTGATGCAAACGAGCAATCCTAACTGTCAAAGCCAACAACAGTCGTTGGCATGTGATTTCCCCTCGGTAGCATTGAGGTATTGTGTGGCAGAACAATCGCTGTGAATCAACTACTACTAGTCCAAAATAGTCAGAATCCCCCACATAAGCATTTCATTCAGTTGTAAACAAATGGCACACATGGCTTTCTGGTCACCTTCTGCGATTCTAATTCCTGTTATTTGTTGGAGACTAAATTGCATAGTCTTTTAGGGATTGGTTGAAAGGATAGTGTTGTATGTGGGAGACAAGTGGTGTCACAGACCACCTCCTCTGATCATGTATGTTTTTTCAACCTTGACATACTGTAGATGACTTCCCTTACTCCTCTTTTGTGCCATTAGTCCTCCTTGTCCAGAACATGTAAATTTTTGTACTCAAATGAGTACTGTTTCTCCCTGAGGTGCAGGCAGACAGCTCAGTGTTGGCCTGAAGAGTTTTTCCATCTATGCTGTGCCATGCGTCGGTTTAGTGGTTGTTTTGTTTCGCCAATATGAATCAGTGCATTGATCATTACACTGGATAGCATGGGTGTGGGGTGTCTGGTCTTTAGGATGCACTAGTCTCTGTCTTAGGGTGTTGGCCTAATTTGAAGTGTACTGGGATGTTGTATTTGTTTAAAAAAATCTTCTGAGTTTCTCAGATAGACCTGATACATGGAATTCCAACTGAATCAGTCTATGAGCATGAACTGATGGAGCCTACTCGGATGAGGCGCAACATCTTCTAAGACAAACCAAACAGTCCAGTTGCGATCGATTGAATGCCCTGAGAAAGTTCACAGTGTGATGTGAAAACAACTAAATCAGTTTTAATGACATACTGTAGCTTTAATTGGATCTCCCGGAGCTTTCTTTCCTTTGATCTATTGGTGCTTATGATAGGCATGCAGAAGCCTCATAATTTACAGCGCGTCCGCATTTATTAACATTTGCAGTACAAGTCATGATGTAACAGCTAATTTTTCTAAGTGCCCATTCTTCATCTTCTTTTTTCTCTCTCTCTCTGCAGCAGCGTCCTGTCAAGCAGTCATTGGGAGCCTGCGTGTGCAGAGAGTCTCACTGGCGCTGCCTGCTGCTCTCTCTGCTCATGTACAGCTGCGTTGGCGCCGTCAGCTGGTGCCAACTGAGCCGGGTCACCAAGATCAGCTTTAACTCCGCCCTCACCTCCGCCTTCTCGGCCTCCTTCGCCCCCTCCCTGCAAAGGATGGGACCTGGAGGCCACGCCATGATCTACCACGACAGCCCCTGCTCCGACGGCTACATCTACATCCCCTTGGCCTTCCTGCTCATGCTGTACGTGCTGTACCTGGTGGAGTGCTGGCACTGCCGGGCCCGCAGCGAGCTGCAGTGCAAAGCAGATATAGACAGCGTGTACGAGCGCGTGGTGCGGATGCAGCAAGCCCAGCCCTGCATTTGGTGGAAGGCCATAAGCTACCACTTTGTGCGCAGGACGCGGCAAGTCACCCGCTACCGCAACGGGGACGCCTACACCACAACGCAGGTGTACAGCGAGAGGGTCAACACGCACGTGGCGGAAGGTGAGTTCGACTACAGCCGCTGTGGCATGAAGGATGTGTCACGTGACCTCAAAGGGTTGGAGGAGCATCCCGCCACCCGCCTGCAGTTCACCAAGTGTTTCAGCTTCACCGAATCCGGCCCGGAGAACGACTACCTCAATCAGCGAGCGAGGTTTTTCTCCGAAATCGAAGGTCTGGATGATTACATGGAGGCCAGGGAAGGCATGCAGCTGAAGAATGTAGACTTTAGGGAGAACCTGATAGCGTATGTGCACCCAGATAAGATGCCCTGGTACACGACCCAGGTGGCCTTCTGGCTGGCGGCTCTCGTCATGCTCTCCTGGCCTTTAAGAGTCCTGATTGAGTACCGCACTGCATACGTGCACTACCGCATAGAGAAGCTGTTTGGGATCGGGTACACATGCTGCGGCGCCTCACCGTTAGACGAAGACAGGACTGTTAGTAGTGGCTGCGCTATCCCGAGAGTTGACACGCTAGACAGTACGGAACTGGAGTGGCACATCCGCTGTAACCACCAGGTGATCCCCAGCTACTCCGAGGCCATGCTGATAAACCTGAGCGCAGACTCTTTCCACGACACCGAATGCACCACATCCTCAAACTGCCACCTTCTGGACCCCAGCCCCACCACTCAGAGCTACGGCGCGCTCCAGAGTCAACCCGGCGACAGAAGCGGACGGGAGGGCAGGAGCAGCAGGAGGATGAGGAGGAGGACCAACACCAGCTCGAGCTGCTCCTCCCTCTTCTCCTGCCAGGGGGCCCGCTTCCGCTCTCGCCTGTCCTCGGCCACGTCGCGCTTCTCCATCTGCCGCATGTACGGTTCGCGCCGCACGGTGGCACTGTGGAGGAGCCGCAGCAGCAACATGACTGACGAGCGCGAAGGAATGCGCTCAGACTCCAGTCAGCTGGCCCTCAGCGACAGTCCGCCCAATTACAGCGATGCAAGATTCTTCCCCGTGCTTATCATGCACGGGCCTGATGGCGGCGGGGACGAGGATGGCGAAAGGGCGGAGCTTTGCCACATAGAAAGAGACTCATCGTGCGTGGAGACGGCTCTGTGAAATTTACTCCAAACTTGTTCCACATGTATACTGACAAATGAAAGGATGCGGGAGTCCATTTTGCATTTTGTAGAACCAACAATATGCTAAAAGTTTTATATGTATACACTGCAAAAACTTACCAGGATTATTTTCACAGCATTTTTTCATAATAAAATACTGTAATCATAGTCCACTGTAATATCACAATAAATTACTGTAAATTCACGGTGCCGTAGACTACCTTGAACTTTCTGGTTCAACTGAGAAGGTATCAATAAATTAAAATTGTGAAGTTAAAACATCTGGTTGTAATTTTATAGTAATTAACTATAACATTGATTAAATTCAAATGTAATTAAAAAAAAATTAAATTGATTATTACATTTTATTGCAATAACAATAAAATTAAAACTGTGTAATTATAAAAATGTAATTGTAATGTTATTGTAATTAACTGTAAAATCACATCTCTGCATTTACAGTAAATTTCTGTGAATATATTTTACAGTAAATTACTGTATATGAAAGTAATGTAATTGTTAGATAGTAATTTGTGTGAATTTTCAATGGAAATGTTTACAGTGGGTGCAGCTCAATCATCCATCCATCCATCTTCTTCCGCTTATCCAAAGTCGGGTTGCGGGGGCAACAGCCTAAGCAGGGAAGCCCAGACTTCCCTCTCCCCAGCCACTACGTCTAGCTCTTCCCGGGGGATCCCGAGGCGTTCCCAGGCCAGCCGGGAGACATAGTCTTCCCAACGTGTCCTGAGTCTTCCCCGTGGCTTCCTACCGGTTGGACGTGCCCTAAACACCTCCCCAGGGAGGCGTTCGGGTGGCATCCTGACCAGATGCCCGAGCCACCTCCTCTGGCTCCTCTCGATGTGCAGCTCAATCAAATAGAATATATTTGAAAAGCAAATTTGTTTCAGTGGCCCCATTCTAAATTCAGTACTGTATATCTCATAAAATGTAAGAAATTGTGATCAAAATACATTTTATGAAATGCAAATACTTCCCAAGGCTATAATTTGTTCATATGTCTGAAATATTAAACTTCTAAAGTCAAATACATTTTTGCACAATATTCTCATATATTGAGATGCACGTCAGCTTTGTGTAGATTGTATTTTAGAAGCCTAACTTTTTCATCACTTTCATAAAACATATTATACCATTTTTTTTTATCCTAAGTTAAGCATTTTAAAGCAAAAAATGGCTGAATAAACTAAAAATATCAGTATTATTGGCTACAAGAAGAGATCAAACCAGCCAGAGAAGGCTGTTCAGTACTGGGCCTTTGTTTAATCAGCATGACTATATTGGATTTAAAAAGTTTATTTTAAACATTCATACAAGACGAAAGGGTGTTATTTTGGGCTCTCATTAAGTTGAAATTTGTATTTTGTAGGTGATTAACATGTTTGCATGTTGTAGCTATGAAAATATCTGACTTATAGTTAAAGATTCCTGCTATACGGAAATTCATTTATCGCAGTAGTGTCAGGAACCAATCAACAGCGAAGGACAACTACTTTTAAAATGTGCCAGAGGGCCAGTACAAATAAAGCTGGGCCACGATTAAAATGTTCTCTTACCACAAATTCATCCTTTGCTGCAGTGGCGGCGTGTTGATGAAGTCAAACAAGGATGTGCAGAGTAGCTGTCAGCGGTCATCATCACGAAAAAAACAAAAATATAATGATAGGATAATATGATATGATCCATCCATCCATTTTCTGCCGCTTATTCCCTTTGGGGTCGCGGGGGGCGCTGGTGCCTATCTCAGCTACAATCGGGCGGAAGGCGGTGTACACCCTGGATAAGTCGCCAACTCAGATATGATATGATATGATATGATTTGATTTGATATGATATGATATGATAAGAGACATGACCATTCCATACATTTTCCTCTGCTGAGTTTGCACATTTCCTTATCATATACTGAGCTGAAACCTCAGATCAGGGGTCCCCAAACTACATATTGCAGGGCATTGTGGCCAAACAGCTCAGTTTTTGTTTCATCTGACCACAGAACTTTCCTCCAGAAGGTCTTATCTTTGTCCATGTGATGTCAGATGGAACAAAAATTGAGCTGTTTGGCCACAATACCAAAAAATATGTTTGGAGGAGAAAAGGTGAGGCCTTTAATCCCAGGAGCACCATGCCTACCATCAAGTGTGGTGGTGGTGGTAGTATTATGTTCTGGGCCTGTTTTGCTGACAATGGAACTGGTGCTTTACAGAGAGTAAATGGGACCATGAAAAATGAGGATTGCCTCCAAATTCTTCAGGACAAGCTAAAATCATCAGCCCGGATGTTGGGTCTTGGGTGCAGTTGTGTGTTCCAATAGGACAATGACCCCAAACACATGTCAAAAGTGGTAAAGGAATGGCTAAATCAAGCTAGAATTAGGGTTTTAAATGGCCTTCCCAAAGTCCTGACTTAAACGTGTGGACAATGCTGAAGAAACAAGTCCATGTCAGAAAACCAGCACATTTAGCTGAACTGCACCAATTTTGTCAAGAGGAGTGGTCAAAAATTCAACCAAAAGCTTGCCAGAAGCTTGTGGATGGCTACCAAAAGGGCTTTATTGCAGTGAAACTTGCCAAGGGACATGTAACCAAATATAAATATTGCTGTATGTATACTTTTGACCCAGCAGATTTGGTCACATTTTGAGTAGACCCATAATGAATTCATAAAAGAACCAAACTTCATGAATATTTTTTGTGACCAACAAGTACAGTATGTGCTCCAATCACTCTATCACAAAAAAATAAGAGTTGTAGAACTATTGGAAACTCAAGACAGCCATGACATTATGTTCTTTACAAGTGTCACCACGACTGTATATTTTTTGCGGGGTAAATTAATGTTTTTGTTAAATCTTTCCTTTAGATGATTGCGCAACTCTTCATCAACCTGGTTCATATGGCACATGTCCGTGTCTGTTGGTCAGCATGTCGCCAATATACTGTCATGTTTGCAGAAACATCTATGATATAAAATGACTTTCTACAGCCCGTGTAATGTATTTATTGTGAGTGTGACATAATTTTACTGAATTGGACTAATAAACTCGCTCACCAGCAGCTCATGTGTGCCCCCTACATGGCAGGGGCTTGTAGCTGCCATCCTTCTACAGAGAGGAACATTTCAATTTCCACAGCGTTAGAGTATTGGCTAATCTAACCACTAGGGCAGTGGTTCTCAACGTTTTTTCAGTGATATTTTTAATTCGAGTACCTCCTAATTAGAGCAAAGCATTTTTGGTTGAAAAAAAGAGGCAAAGACGTAAAATACAGCACTATGTCATCAGTTTCTGATTTATTAAATTGTACAACGGTGCAAAATATTGCTCATTTGTAGTGGTCTTTCTTGAACTATTTGGAACAAAAGATACAAAAATAACTAAAAACTTGTTGAAAAATAAACAAGTGATTCAATTATAAATATTTCTACTAGGGGTGGGCAAATTAATGCGTTAATTACGAGTTAACTCATCAATCTATTAACGCCGACAATTATTTTATCGCACATTTGCGTATGTTGTTTACATGCTTTTATTTTGTTAACGCCTTTTCTTACAAAGATGGCGTCGCCCGGATGGGCTTTAGCGTCGAGGGGCTCTTGGTAAGATGGAACATTTGGCAAAAATACCGGACAATTCTGCAAATTTCATGGCTGGCTTGCAGCGTGGTCACTCCGGGATCACTTACGACCGCCAGACAATTCTGGATGTGGATAGATCGGGCCGTTTTGGACTGAATGACGCGTGCTTGCTAGACCGGCTAGCTAGCATGGGAATACTTTGCCGGCTACATCCAGCGGAGTATATGTGTTGTCTGTCTATTTATCAATAATGCAGACGAGGAGTGTTGGCTGAGTTCTTAACGTTTACTTTCAGAGCGTGCATATCACAACATACAAGATGCCGTCATGGCGACAAAACCTATGCATGCTCGTCACTCCTGTTGCATGCTGGGTAGGGTAGTTCTTTTTTCCCCTGCCTCATAACATCACAATATAGTACCATGTATATGCGTTCAGTTTATCAAAGCACCAAGCAAACAATCGGAAAATTCCCATCATATCAATTCCTAGATATGGTCATAATTATTTTAAGTGCACTACGCAGAATAAACACAAAATTATTAATATTGCTACTATGAATAATTTGATCAAAAATTCCCTAAAACAGCCCACTACCTATAATATAGGTTTTTTAAACATAATATCCCTGATAAAAAAAAATGTTTCTGCTGTTACCTCAGAAATTGCCTGTTCAGATGTTATGATTGTGGCTCAGAGATTTGTATGTAGATTATATTTATTTTCCATAAAAAACAGGATAACTTAAATACCCTGGGAGTGGCAATAAGCGTAAATGTTTGTATTTACATTTTTTGAGTTGATTTTCATAAAATATGCTATTTAACTGCTACTGTTTAACAAGGACTGATTTAAATTGTGTTTGCACAACAAATGTTTTGGCGCTTTTGTTCATGTGGGAGAATATTCCAATAAAGGTGCACTACACACTACTTTTGAATTCATTATTGGGCATTGCGTATACAATGCAGTTAATCGCGATTAATCTGAGGAATAGTGCGATTAACTTCGATTAAAAATTTTAATCGTTGCCCAGCCCTAATTTCTACACATAGAAGTAATCATCAACTTAAAGTGCCCTCTTTGGGGATTGTAATAGAGATCCATCTGGATTCATGAACTTAATTCTGAATATTTACTCACAAAAAAAGAAATCTTTAACATCAATATTTATAGAACATGTCCACAAAATATGTAGCTGTCAACACTGAATATTGCATTGTTGCATTTCTTTTAACAGTTTATGAACTTACATTCATATTTTGAATGTAAATTATTATTCAATATTGTATTATCGATATTGTATAATTCAATAGACATATTTATAAAGGATTTTTGAATTGTTGCTATTTTTAGAATATTTTTTAAAAATCTCATGTACCCCCTAGCATACTTTTAAGGACCCCCAGGGGTACGCGTCCCCCCATTTGAGAACCACTGCACTAGGGGTTACAATTTCAAAGTGTTTGTTATTCCAATAGCCTATAGAGGCACATCCGGGCACTTACGGGTTTGAGGTAATGGTCAAGACACGCCCCATTAGGTTACTCTTTATTTACCTGAATCAGTGCAGATTTGGGTGTATTTTGAGGCAAATGTAAAAGCGATAATGAAAAAAATATTTATAATGGGATGGAGTGGATTTATACACTTATAAGAAAAATATGGTTTTTAATTATTTAAACAATGTATCATCACCAAGAGGTATAGTAGTCCCTACAAAATCACTTCATTTGACACTCACAGTGTTTAGAAAAGAAAAGATTGGAGGCACATCGATCATTTACCTCTAGAGGGGTCCACGAATTAAACATTAAACGGTAAAATACATGGTTGGACTTATTGGTGCATCGCTAACATATTTAATTGACAAAACGAGTGCCGTGTGGATGTAATAGTGACGCTAATGAGAAGAACGATAAGTTTATTTGCAGTTGATTTCCTGCTAGAAATATTAGTCCCATCTTCTATTCATGTCTGTAATTGTTTTTATTGAGTGAAGTACATATTTTCTCCCATTATTTAGCTGTATATGTTCCTGTTGTTCAGCTTTAATCTGTGCTAGCGGTATCTGGTATGATTCAGTATATGCTGTTTGACGCTACGGGAGATTCATTCATTTAGTTTATAAATACTATTAAGGATATTTTTTGTTATGTTAACAAATAGCAAATGTGATCATCCGTAAATTTTCCTGCACAACAAAAACAACTAAGTTTTCAGTTTGTTTTATTAAAATCGACAACAAATATACGGTGAAGTGGACCAACAATCACAATTAAATTAGATTAGATTTGTTTATTTAAAAGGGGACAATACAATTTCAGAAAAACACATGACTACACATGGTTAAAAAAAGCCAGAATTAGCTAGTTTTCATCTGTAGTCCCCAGGTCATGATGTAAAAAAGCAGTAAAATTACAATTTAAAAGAAAAGGAAAAGAAAGAGAGAAAAAAAGAAAAAAACACATAATACATATACAATATGATGAAAAATGAAATACAACATCACAACATAATATTTATCTTAGCATCAAAACAGGCTCATCTTTTAGTGCTGGCAGCTGCCCACGTTGTTAAACCACATTTGAAAATAATTTTGTGAAGTCCTTGTAAATTGTGACCAGTTTAACCACCTCAGGTACTGAGTTCCACACATTTCCCTCATTACTGACCAGGCTGACTCACTGAAAGTGATCCTGCGCACAGGAATATAACAGTCACCTCTGACAGAGCCTGGAGTGACACGCTTACGGCTGTTTCTTTGGCTGATGAACTCTGCCGGAGGATCTGGAGCCAATTTATGCAGTACTTTATAGGTCAAATTTAAGTCTGCAAGTGTGTGAAGAGTGTCCCAGTTTAAAATACTTTATTTTTTAGAATGGCACAGTGATGATAATGCCTAGATTTTTTTATCCATAACTTTAATTTTCCTACAACATTTATTACAAGGACTTAACATGGCGTTAGTTTATTTGAACAACCAGGTCTTGGTAGGATAGTTCTAGCAACCTCAAAAGAACACATATTGATGTGATATGTTGTCCTCTCTTTACGTTTAGTTCTGCTTTCAATCACTAACATAATATTAGAGAATAAACTTGATTGTATCACAGAAAATTTCTCAAACAAATCAAACTTTCAGACATTTTACAAAGTGATCGCTGCAGACCCAAGCATGGTCTGATTGTATTCCACATAATGATGAAAGTGATCATTTTGAGAGCCATGTTCTTCATCGCACTTTCGTGTTTTCCCTGACTTTATTACCTTTATGAACCACTTCTTTTGGGACTCTATAAAAGCTCTTTGCTATCTCTATATTTGAACAAGTGGAACTCCCAAGTACAGAACAGCAATATGGCATTTTCTGCTCAAACTTTCCACACACTCTTACTTGTTTTAATGCTACACTGATTGGGCTCAAACTGGTGGACCATCATGAGAATTTAACCGCAAAGAAAAACGAATGTGATATCATCACAACCCAGCAATCAGGAGATTATTATTTTGTGTATACAGTATTGAATCATGTCCCCTTGCATACTAACCAGCCACTGCTGTATATGGAGAAATTAGGTAATTTGAATCGAGTTATTTAACTATATTTATAGATACAGGTCACACAGTATCATGTTTCACACATACAATAAGGGCAGAACAGTAGGTGCACAAGAGATTGTAACAAAAACAACAACATGAGTTTTATGTATTGTGGTTGTAAAACAATGATACGTTTTCGATTACCGATATCATGGTGAGGTGTATTAATTAACTCATATTATGTTCTACATATGGTGAATGCTCATATTCATCTTGGAGAAAGCAAACATTCAAGTTTGAGTACACAATGGTATTTCAGTTTGACCACATGATAAGATAAGGCCCCTTAGTCTGATATCCGCAGGTGAATTGGATCACTTCTCGTAGGAAGGAGGCCCTAATTGGGACTATGGAATGCAAAAATGATAGCCATATAAATGAGAGGAGACTACCTGTCGAGTTCAAACACCAACCTTTAAGCTATGACTTAAAGCAGTTGTTTTTCCAGTCACTTACACACGAACATCTCCTTTTACGTGCAATGGGCGTCATAGCTCGGTTTGTAGAGTGGCCTTGCCAGCAACTTGAGGGTTGCAGGTTCGATTCCCGCTTCCGCCATCCTAGTCACTGCCGTTGTGTCCATGGGCAAGACACTTTACCCACATGCTCCCAGTGCCACCCACACTGGTTTAAATGTAACTTAGATATTAGGTTTCACTATGTAAAGCGCTTTGAGTCACTAGAGAAAAGCGCTATACACTGTAAATATAATTCACAAAAATCACTTCACTTTATGGTCAGGTGGTGCTGTTTAGGCTTAGTGCACATACAGACCAGACTTGCCAACCTTGAGACCTCCGAATTCGGGAGATGTGAGGGGCGGAGTTTGGTGGTAGCGGGGTGTATATTGTAGCTTCCCGGAAGAGTTAGTGCTGCAAGGTATTCTGGGCATTTGTTATGTTGTGTTTATGTTGTGTTACGGTGCGGATGTTCTCGCGAAATGTGTTTTTTATTCTTGTTTGGTGTGGGTTCACAGTGTTGCGCATATTTGTAACAATGTTAAAGTTGTCTATACGGCTACCCTCAGTGTGACCTGTATAGCTGTTGATCAAGTATGCCTTGCATTCACTTTTGTATGGAGGAAAAGCAGATGTGACAACAAGTTGTGGAAGACGCTAATCGCAGTGCCTTTAAGGCACGCCCCCAATATTGTTGTCCATGTGGAAATCGCGAGAAATTCAGGAGACTGATGGCCCTGGGAGGTAGGGGCACTGAAATTTGGGAGTCTCCCGGAAAAATTGGGAGGATTGGCAAATATGACACAGACAGACAAAGAAGGAATATATAAACTGATGGTTTGGCTTCTCCAAGGCTGGAACCCTCCATTTTTGACTAAAATTCCCCTGGGTACTGCAGAACTGTTTAAATGACGCTCGCTTATAATATAGCAACTTTTTGTTCAGCAAAGGATCTCCGAAGTCTCTTTAGATCCAACTACGGAGCCACGTCTTCCCTCGACCTGGGAGGGAACAACAACACCAGAAATACACTTCAATGGAAAGTCCTCGAATGAATACCTCCCATGAATAGGTCATATATTGCAGTGGTTCTCAAATTTTTTTTAGTGATGTACCCCCTGTGAACATTTTTTTAATTCAAGTACCCCTAATCAGAGCAAAGCATTTTTGGTTGTAAAAAAAGAGATAAAGAAGTCAAATACAGCACTATGTCATCAGTTTCTAATTTATTAAATTGTATAACAGTGCAAAATATTGCTTATTTGTAGTGGTCTTTCTTGAACTATTTGGAAAAAAAGATATAAAAATAACTAAAAACTTGTTGAAAAATAAACAATTGATTCAATTATAAATAAAGATTTCTACACATAGAAGTAATCATCAACTTAAAGTGCCCTCTTTGGGGATTGTAATAGAGATCCATCTGGATTCATGAAATTAATTCTAAACATTTCTTCACAAAAAATAAATCTTTAACATCAATATTTATGGACCATGTCCACAAAAAAATTTAGCTGTCAACACTGAATATTGCATTGTTGCATTTCTTTTCAGTTTGTGAATTTACGTTTATATTTTGTTGAAGTATTATTCAATAAATATATTTATGAAGGATTTTTTAAATTGAGGGCAGCACGGTGGGCGAAGGGTTAGTGTGTCTGCCTCACAATGCAAAGATCCTGAGTAATCCTGTGTTCAATCCCGGGCTCGGGATCTTTCTGTGTCGAGTTTGCATGTCCTCCCAATGACTGCGTGGGTTCCCTCCGGGTACTCCGGCTTTCTCCCACCTTCAAAGACATGCACTTGGGGATAGGTTGATTGGCAACACTAAATGGTCCCTAGTAGAGATGCGCGGTTTGCAGTCTCATCCGCGGATTCCGCGGATAAACCGCCGGTGACATGACGAAAAAATTGATTTTAATTATATTCGGGCGGGTGGCGGTTCAACCATCGAGAAATATTTGATATACATGGTTCTGGGATCGGTATCCTTTGCCATTCAAAGAGCCATTTAAGACACGTGTCATAAAGCGAAGAAGACAATAGGAGACACTGTTATTCTCTTAAATGACTGAGGGCAATCACCCAGAAAATAAGTATTGGGGCATGCTGTGAAGCCATTGACTTTGACACCTTTTACAACATGTAGATCTGCTTGTTAATCCAGCATCATGTTATGTGTGGCTTCCTTGGACACTAGCACACGACTGCAAGGCATACCGGGTGACACAGAGTACACTAATGGTTGTGATATAAACAATGTTAACACTCTTAGTAATATGCGCCACGCTGTGAAGCCACACAATACAAGATTGACAAACACATTTCGGGAGAACATCCTCACAGTAACACAACATACATGCAACACAACAAACACCCAGAATCCTTTGTATCCGTGACAATTCCTGACTATTTTATACACCCCGCTAGCAGCAAACCTGTAGCTGAGATAGGCACCAGCGCCCCCCGCCACCCCAAAGCGAATAAGCGGTAGAAAATGGATGGATGGATTTTTATATTGTTGCTATTTTTAGAATTATTTTTTTTTATACCACATACCCCTTGGCATACCTTCAAGTACCCCCAGGGTTACGCGTACCCCCATTTGAGAACCACTGATTTATTGTGTTACAGTGCGGGTTGTGTTGCTCAACTGCGCTTCCTGGATGTAAACAACCCAATTGTGTGCTTTTATTGCGAAAGTGCGTCGTCGTGACGTCACCTCCTGCGCGCGGGGTTAAGCTACCAGGAGCTAATGGGAGTACTGTCATCCGCGTCCAACTATCCAGGGCCCCCACTGTGTACTATTACTGCTACAAGTAGCACTACTGCACCGTCGCGAGTATTTCAACGCCTTCGTCCGTGTACTGTCGTGTCGTCGTCGGAATGCGATTTTTTTAGTCTCTTTCCGTACCGAAGCCCGAGCTCTTGTTGACGTCCAGGACGTAAATTCGAGCGGGGCGGGCTTGAATTCTCTCAACTTTTACCGCCTCCATTATGCGAGCTTTGCATCGGTAACGTAACGCCGTCGTTAGCTGCCTGGCTGGCTGGAGCCACAAACCGGGCCTTCTTCACACGGCAACTTTTGTTTTCGTTTTCCCAGCCGGTCGACATGAAGCTGCAGTGTGATGTGGAGGTGGTCAACCGGATGCTGCCCACCTTTGGCATGAAATGTCGCGGCAAGGGGGTGAGAGCAGTTCTGTCCATCGGGAAACATTTGGACAAGATGAGTCAACAAAGTAATGTCTATTTGATGATATGCACTGCTAAGGACAGAGCTGGCTCCAAATACAAGGTAAGATATACAAAACACTCACTATGCGTATTTAGTCATATGTTCTCATTGTTGACAAGTAGTGCACTCTTCACGACGGATTAATAATCGATTATTAGGCCATCTGCACTGTCCTTTAGTACAGTGTTTTACAACCTTTTTTGAGCCAAGGCACATTTTTTGCGTTAGATAATCAAATCAACTTTATTTATAAAGCACATTTAAAATTTACCACAGGGGTAGCCGAAGTGCTGAGAAAAATGCGGAGGCACACCACCAGCAGAAATCACTAAAAAACGAAACTCAGTTGACAGTAAAAAGTTGTCGTGGTTATGACTTTAAAGCAGTGGTTCTTAACCTTGTTGGAGGTACCGAACTCCACCAGTTTCATATGCGCATTCACTGAACCCTTCTTTAATGAAAAATAAAATGTTGTTTTTTTTTTAATTCAAGAAAAACTTATGTTTTTTTTAATTGGTGCACAAAATGAACCGCGCATGAACATCACCTTGTTCACAGAACAAAACCAACACAGTGCATGATTTCACAACAAATTACACACCTTACACACATTACCATGAATTGGTTAATGTGGACCCGACTTAGACAAGTTGAAAAACTTATTCAGATGTTGTACAAATTGTACGGAAAATGTACTGTACTGTGCAAACTGTACTGTTTCATATAATGTATTCTCTTCCCTGCGATGAGGTGGCGACTTGTCCAGGGTGTACACCGCCTTCCGCCCGATTGTAGCTGAGATAGGCGCCAGCGCCCCCCGCGACCCTATAAGCGAATAAGCGGTAGAAAATGGATGGATGGTATTCTCTTCCTTTGCAATCTGCTAGTAAAAGTTTCAATCAATCAAAAAACCTGCAAATCAGATGGAAAATTAGAGGGAAGGTTGTTTAGGGGTATCCATAATACGCCGACAGGGAAAAGTTTTTATGTACACGATAATTCGGATGTGTCTTTACTTCCGTGGCGGAGGCTCCGCCAAACCCCTGAGACGGGCTCTCCGAACCCCTAGGGTTCGATCGAACCCAAGTTAAGAACCACTGCTTTAAAGCATAACTATCACTATTGCTCTTGTCTTAAAAGTAGATGTACTGTCACCACCTGTCACATCACACCCTGACTTATTTGGACTTTTTTGCTCTTGTCCTGTGTGTAGTGTTTGTTCTTGTCTTGCGCTACTATTTTTTTGGGCATTTTCCTGTAGCAGTTTCATGTCTTCCTTTGAGCGATATTTCCCGCATCTAATTTGTTTCAGCAATCAAGACTATTTCAGTTGTTTTTACCCTGTGATGAGGTGGCGACTTGTCCAAGGTGTACACCGCCTTCCGCCCGATTGTAGCTGAGATAGGCTCCAGCGCCCCCCGTGACCCCGGAGGGAATAACCGGTAGAAAATGGATGGATTATCCTTCTTTGTGGGGACATTGTTGATTGTCATGTACGGATGTACTTTGTGGACGCCGTCTTTGCTCCACGGTAAGTCTTTGATGTCGTCCAGCATTCTGGTTTTGTTTACTTTGTAGTTCAGCTTTAGTTTTGTTCCGCATAGCCTTCCCTAAGCTTCAAATCGTTTCTTAGGGGCACTCACCTTTTGTTTATTTTTTTGTTTAAGCATTAAATACCTTTTTTACCTTCACACTGTCTCCTGCTGTTTCCGACCGCTACAAAGCAATTAGCTACCGGCTGCCACCTACTGGTATGGGAGAGTATTACACGGTTTCTCTAGACATCACCGACACTCAACAACAACACATCATTTGCAGACTACAATTACTGGTTTGCAAAAAACATTTTTTACCCCAAATAGGTGAAATTAGATAATCTCCCACGGCACACCAGATCGTATCTCACGGCACACTAGTGTACATACATATATATATATATATATATATATATATATATACATATATATATATCTAATATGCATATATATATATATATATATATATATATATATTATATATATATATATATATAATATATATATATATTAGGGCTGGGCGATATGACCTTTTAATATCTCGATATTTTTAGGCCTTATCACGATAGGCAATATGTAGCTCAATATTTTGCCTTAGCCTTGAATGAATGAACACTTGATGCATATATTCACAGCAGTATGATGATTCTATGTGTCTACATTAAAACATTCTTGTTCATACTTCATTAATATATGCTCATTTTAAACATTCATGTAGAGAGGGAAATCACAACTAAGTCAATTGACCAAAAATGTATTTATTAAACAGTTATTAAGCAGTGGCAAAAACATTCATGTCATTTCAAAACAGAAAGTGCAGGATTGTCAGAGACATTTTAAAACAAGCTATTAGTGCATGATGTCACTAAGATGACATCAAAACAACACTAAAGTGCACTTTTTGTACAGAACGCCAGTACAATACTTTAAAACAAATAGAGTGCACTTGCATGTCACACAAGATATTTCAATAACTGTCAAATAAAAATGAGCTGCATAATAGGAAATCAAATCGCTATGTGGTAGGTTACTGTGGACGTTTCTCACCTTATGTTGTTCACTGTTTTTTTCATACGGTGTTGATGTGGAAATGGTTGCCTTGGCATTTTGTTGGTGTGGCACCAAATGTAGATGTTGACATGCGGAGCAAGCACTCTTCATTCTCTAGCAGGTGACTTTTCAAATGATGCTAAACATTAGCAGTAATGCCCCACACTTGACAAATTACGGTTGTCTGTTCGACATATTCCCACTTGCAGCCAAACCACCATCAGACGATGGACCCCCTGCTGTTTTTCTTGGGAATTAATTCTTCCTTCATTTGTTACCAGATTGGCACCTTCTTTCTCTCGTATTACCACTTGCAACACAGTTAACGTTACCGTTGCTGCTACCTCTCTGCTCCGCGAGGGCGTATACGCAAGGGCGTAGAATTGGGTAGGGACGCTAGGGACACGTCCCTACCAATATCCAGCCGCTACTGTGTAGTCACTATAAATGGGTTTTACTTGTATAGCGCTTTTCTACCTTCAAGGTACTCAAAGCGCTTTGACACTACTTCCACATTTACCCATTCACACACACATTCACACACTGATGGAGGGAGCTGCCATGCAAGGCGCCAACCAGCACCCATCAGGAGCAAGGGTGAAGCGTCTTGCTCAGGACACAACGGACGTGACGAGGTTGGTTGTAGGTTGGATTTGAACCTGTGACCCTCGGGTTGCGCACGGCCACTCTCCCACTGCGCCACGCCGTCCCATATCAATACAAGCGCTGCCCGTAATGTTTAGTCAATTATGGCACACAAAGGGTTAAATGTCGGTCTCTACTAGAAGTCCCGCCTCTAACTTAAATATCGCTCCCTGATTGGTTGCCGGTTTCATGCTAACTTAGGTGTGATTGGCTGTCCCCGCTGTCACTCCTTCTGCTTGTAAAAGCTAGCCCACATGCTAGTTGCTAGCGAGCGGATGAGAGGCAGTGCAACTCGGTGTAAGTTGTAAGTAAGTGTATGTTGTCAACATGTTCGGCATTTGTTGTTCCTGGCACACGGTAGCTAGATGGATTTTAATATCAGTGCTGTGATTTACATTGTGATTGTGTCTGTTTGCGTGCGTGTGGGCTGTAGGTTTTGAAGGATGTCAATGAAAAGAAAACTGGATATAAGAGACTTCTTTAGGAGTCAAACTGTAATTTACTTCATGGGTGTATAGAGGCTCAACAATATTGAATAATAAACAGTATATCACTCCAGTCACGCCCCTTAGAGTGCTATAATGTGCATATACCATGGACTGGAGTGATATATCGCTTTTATAAAACGGTTACCAATAAAGGCAATATGAAGTAGGAATACTCAATCAATTTAATGTAGTTTTATTCAACCAGAAATACATATTATCCAATAAAATAGCCTCACTGTGGAAAAAATAGTCCCGCCTATTCAGACGTTCGCTCCAAATTAGCACTGCATCTCTTCTTTTCCTTCGCTTTCGCTTTTTTTCAGGTGAAAGTCAATGCTCAGTCCCCTCTTCTATTGTTAACCCTCCCCGGAGGTAAAAGTTAACCTTAAACATGTTAATTCAACTTCTTTAGTCCGTTTTTTAACATCGTTAATACATCAGCTGTCTTTTGCTGCGGACTGCAACAGTCCGTTGTCATGGATACATGACAACAACTTCCATTCATACGAGTCATGCATGCCTGAGGCGGAGTGAAAGTTTACGCTGTGATAAGGCTTTAGAATATTTAAACCACGGTTAACAGCCAATCAGATCGCCGGATTTCACCTTTCCGTTTTATTTTTGAAATGATTCTTTAGTTTCATGCATTTGTGTAGAAGTGAGCAACGGTTTGAAAATACCAATGAACAAAACTTTGTGGTGGAAATACAATAAAACCTCACTAAATGATCATGTGATTTTACAATTATAAAATATAATTAATTAATATTAAGTAATATTCATATTTAGTAAAAGCCTTTTTGCTCAGACAGTAACTGTACGATCAAGCTTTCAATTTCAAAAGGGTTAAAAACAATAAAAATCAGTTCCCAGTGGCTTGTTGTATTTTTTGAAGTTTTTTTTTTAAATTTTACCGGTCCCGGGATATCCCTAAAAAAAAAGCTTTAAAGGGCTTGATTTTCGCTATTTGCGATGCGACTATCCATTTCCCTGTGACGTCATACAGTGCTGCCTATGTAAATAAACAATGGCAGATACCACAGCAAGATATAGCGACATTAGCTCGGATTCAGACTCGATTTCAGCGGTTTCAGCGATTCAACGGATTACGCATGTATTGAAACGGATGGTTAGAGTATGAAAGTATTGGAGAAGAAACGGAAGCTATTGAGCGAATAGCTATTGACGCCATTCATAGCCACAGCATGGCCGAATAGCTGCGTTAGCAATGCGGGTAAAATGTGCGGACCAAACGATCAGGACTTTCGCATCTTGTGACACTGGAGCAACTTAAATCCGTCGATTGGTAAGTGTTTTTTTCCCATTAAATTTGGGTGGAAGGAAATGTAATATAGTTGCAAATGCATCTGCAGGTTATCCATACATCTCTGTGCCATGTCTGCTATAGCACCGCTGGTAAATAGCATGTTAGCATCAATTAGCATAGCATGTTAGCATCGATTAGCTGGCAGTCAACATCAACAAAACTCACCTTTGTGATTTTTTTCACTTTATCGTTGCAAATGCATCTGCAGGTTATCCATCCATCTCTGTGCCATGTCTGCCTTAGCACCGCCGGTAAATAGCATGTTAGCATCGATTAGCTTAGCATGTTAGCATCGATTATCTGGCAGTCACGTCGCAACCAAATATGTCTGATTAGCACATAAGCCAACATCAACAAGACTCACCTTTGTGATTTCGTTGACTTTATCGTTGCAAATGCATCTGCAGGTTATCCATACATCTCTGTGCCATGTCTGTCATCGCCGGTAAAATATGGAGACACTTTGGTACATTCAATGGGGGTCTGGCGGCAGACACTTTTGCATCTTCGGCCCAGTGGTGCAACTTGAATACCTCCCTGTTAGTGTTGTTACACCCTCCGACAACACACCGACGAGGCATGATGTCTCCAAGGTTCCAAAAAATAGTAGAAAAAACGGAAAATAACAGAGCTGAGACCCGGTGTTTGTAATGTGTTAAAAATTTAAATGGCGGCTGTATTACCTCGGAGACGTCACGTTCTGACGTCATCACCACATGAGCGATAAACAGAAAGGCGTTTAATTCGCCAAAATTCACCCATTTGGAGTTCGGAAATCAGTTAAAAAAATATATGGTCTTTTTTCTGCACCATCAAGGTATATATTGACGCTTACATAGGTCTGGTGATAATGTTCCCCTTTAATGTATCTGTCATGCATCAACATATTTTTTGCCAGCTGTTCATTTCTGTTACAGACCGGCGGTGGCATGTGTTTGGCTCTTTCAAATAGGAACAACCAGTGGACACTAATCTGCTTGTATTTGAGTATTAGTGACAAACATATTTACAGTTCAAAAGCAGCAATAGAAAGAAGTAGATGAAGGGAAAAACTGTGAGTGATTTAAACACAAGTTGGGGAAAAGATTATTACAGTTCATTTATGTTTATTTACAATGTTGTAATGCATGAATGTATTTCTGATGTTGTTGATGGACTTTGTTATGTCCAGGCTATGTTAATTGACAGTATGATGCACAGTTGCACCACAGCCCTACACTGAAGAGTAAAGATGAGAACTCTTCGAAGTTTACTCCTTTGCTTTCATTTTAGTTGCTTTACCCTATAACATCTGCATGACGTGAAATTAGGATTGCTAATGTAAAAAAAAAAAAAAGTAAACTTTGAGAGTGCTGCCTTGGAGCACTTTTGTCTCCCCACCAATCTCAAAATCAAACCTACTCCCTTGCGTATATGTATGTGACGTATGACGTGACAGTATGTGACGTGTTTAAGAAGGTGCGCTTGCTGTCTGTGAGAAGGAGACACAAGAAAGAGTGGGAAGAGCCTGTAGTGTAATGCCAGCAGCTAATAGCAACTGCTTGAGATTGTATACTCAAATATCACAATATAGTCATTTTCTATATTACACAAAGACAAACCCGCAATATATCGAGTATATCGATATATCGCCCAGCCCTAAATATATATATATATATATATATATATATGTATGTATATACGTATACATATGCAAACACAAAAAAATTAATACTTGAATTTCATATACACACACACAAAAAAAAAATACTTGACTTTTTAGTGTTAATTTATTTACAGCCTTGTGCTTCTCTGATCGTTCATGAGTGACTATATTCGTATGGCTACCGTGTTCAATGGAGAAGTCTGATCTACAAAATTTGCAGGCAGCTTACCCCTAACCCTTCAAGCTGTCCTGGATGAACTGAAATTCTCTTTTCCAATAATTTTGGAACTTGCAAGTGTATTTCTTCTTCTTACTTGTCGTCGCCATGTCTCTTCTTCTGCTTCTTCTTTTTTCTTCTGTTCTGATTGCTGCGCTTGACTTCGAGGTGTAACCGTTATTATTGCCCGGCCGAAACTGGCGCCCAGTGAAGGAAGGTGTAGCAATATTGTTGTCCGTGTGGAAATCGTGAGAAATTCGTGAGAATGGTGGCCCCAGGAGATTTTCGGGAGGGGCACTGAAATTTGGGACACTCCCAGGAAAATCGGCAGGTTTGGCAAGAATTCCCAAATAACCGGTCCGTGACACATTTGCTAGCAGGCCGCAGGGAAATATTAAATAATACATAAACTACTGCATTTTCTCCAACTCAAGTCTCCAAGTCAATTAGTAAACGCTAATAATCGATTTATTTATTGTGAATGGAGTAATTCACACTGTTTGGTTGACCACAGAGAGCACCTCACTGAGAGATCTGACCAGCTTCTTTTTTAGAGTTAAGGCAGTTATGTTCCAGTTTTGCACACGTTTCCATGAATTTAATAAACGTGATGGGAATCCCTTATTACAAATGCACTGTTTTTAAAAGTTGCAAGTGATAAATGCGTATTTAGTGAAATTAAAAGAAATGTAAAACTATAACTGATTAGGGCTGCTACTACAATCGATAGATGGTTTTGTTTGAGTATTGAGATAAAACACACTTTATGGCCTCAATGTGTATTTTAGGGAAAATGGTTTACATTAACTAAATATTTTTCAACTTGCCATAACCTTCATTATTTTTTGTATTAAATGCTCATTATCAACATTAAAAATGCCCTTTTCACATCCATCCATCCATTTACTACCGCTTGTCCCGTTCGGGGTCGGGTCACTGAAGCCTCTCTCAGCTGCATTCGAGCGGAAGGCGGCGTACACCCTGGACAAGTCGCCACCTCATCGCAGGGCCAACACAGATAGACAGACAAAAGTTCACACTCACATTCACACACTAGGATTAATTTAGAGTTGCCAATCAACCTGTCCCCAGGTGCACCTTTTTAATTAAACAAAAACAAAACAAATGTGCACTCTTTTGCAGCGGCTGTGCAGAAGCTATGTTTGTGTATTCAAAAGGTTTGAATTTTTTCATTTTTAATAATTGTACTAATTAAATGATTAATCAAAGCAGCAATCAAATATTTCATTCTAATCAATTAATTGTTGCAGCCTAATTCTGACCATTCATTTATTTGGATATTATTTACAGGTTAGTCATAAATTTGCTGTTTCGTGCAGACAACCCATCAAAACTAATTTTATTAGTTGAGGGGTTCCTGATGAGTGTGTGACTGACAAATGACAATACCGTGTTCTGCAAATAGATTTTTCCGCTTGTGTCTTGCAGCTGAAAAACAACATTGAGAAGTTCTTTACTTGGTTTGTGGAGGAAGGCAAGGCTACCGTCAGGTTAAAGGAACCAGCCATCGACATCTGTCTGAGCAAGGTGCGACGTCCTTGATTTGTCACATTTTATTACAAAATGTCATTTGAATAGGTTTAATTGTCATTTAATTCTTTGTTGCAACTGTCCACTCGGTCATTTGTTGCCCAGACAAACACGTGTTTGTTTTGACTGCCTGGAGAGACACCACGGCGGCCTCATTGTTTCCAGTTGCTGCTGAGTCTGAATGCTGTGTTGAACACTGCGCTGACCTTTCACCCATTTTCTAACACAGCTGACCGTAACATTCAGGAACAAAATTAATATGTTGAATTAGATCCTACAATGACGCAATCTTCACATCATATAGCACACACCCTTAATGATGGCTAACTGTAGTTTGCGACACTTACCACACATTTTTCTGTATTATTTATCATGATTATCTATTTGGACCACAAATCTTCACTTTCTGTCTGGCCTTCATCTTTTTTTCCTTCTTAAAGGAGGTAAGGCACTATAAATTGTCGTGTCAGCTGAGGTTACGTTACATACAAACTGTACTCGAAATTTGACCTCACGCAAAGAAGAAAGCTGAGAAAAGACTTTCGCAGCGTGTCATAAAACCCTATTTAACTGTACAGGCCAGTCATTCTTAACTAGCATTAAAGTGTAAAAAATAAGATAAGCACTGGCAATAGCAAAACATAAATACTTAGTCTTGGGTTTGTCATGCAATTGTTAAAAGACACATACAGTAAAGGTAAAGAACAATCAAAACATGCAGAGTTAATCTTTGCATGCTTAAATGTGTTCCCCAATAATCACTTACAGGGAAAACACCAGTATTCCATAACTATTATAGTTGTACTTCAATTTAGAAGGTTAATTGGTCATGTGACAGAGCTCTTAATTCAAACGCTTGTATCCCAAATCAACTTCTCCTATTGAAATTATTGAATTAAATTATATTCAATGCTTGGCCCTCCAAAACAGCATCATTTCAACATGTAACCTGCCTTTAAAATAAACAAAAAAACCTAACTTTTACATAAGAAATATTTTACAAAAACAATACAATATACCACTACATACATATACATTAACCAATATACAGCATTTGTCTTGGAGACTGGACTTTTACGGTATTTCCTTCCAGCGGCTTTTCCGTCAAACACCATCAGCTTTTCCATATTTTCATGGATAAATGTCTGCTGTTTAGATAATATTGTAACATTTTTGGCTGGCGTTGTTGTGCAGACTAGAAGGGATGAACTCAAATTGCTTCGCCAGTGATGATTTATTTTTTAAATTCAATTATTATCGTCCACTTCTTCTCAGCGGTGTACCTCACTCTCACTTTTTTTTTTCCCATGCTAGGGAAAAAAAGTTATGTCAATCTCTAGAATAAAGCTAATGCTAGGGAGTAGGACCAGATGTTAAGGAAGATCTTATGTTGTTCACTGTGACATTTTATTTGCCAACTAATGGTGGGGCTGTTTGTGACGTAAAGCATAATGATTATCAAAAAAAATTCAAAACAATCTTTAAGTTGAGGTACTCTTTACATTAGGCACTAGGGTAAATCATACTGCTGACTGAGCATTAATGACATCTCATATTCTGTATCAACATCCTAACCATGTCAATTCCTTCTCAGGCCGAAGCCAACAGCTTGAAGAACTTCCTCTCGGCAGCTCGCTTGGCCGACAGAGGAAGCGTGACAAGCAGCCTCCCGCTCTCGACCCTGACATCCGTTCGCGCAAGAGAGGTGGAGCAGCCCAAAAAGAAGCTCACCATCATCTCAAAGAAGGACTACCCACTCACCTCCAGCTTTCCTTACTCTCTGGAGCAGCTGCAGGTCTCCTACTGCAAGCTGTCACGTGTCGACATGCGCATGCTTACTCTCAAAGGTGCGTGTTGCAACCTTTTCATCTTATCTTAGGGACGGCGTGGCGCAGTGGGAGAGTGGCCGTGCGCAACCCGAGGGTCCCGGGTTCAAATCCCACCTAGTACCAACCTCGTCACGTCCGTTGTGTCCTGAGCAAGACACTTCACCCTTGCTCCTGATGGGTTCTGGTTGGCGCCTTGCATGGCAGCTCCCTCCATCAGTGTGTGAATGTGTGTGTGAATGGGTAAATGTGGAAGTAGTGTCAAAGCGCTTTGAGTACCTTCAAGGTAGAAAAGCGCTATACAAGTACAACCCATTTATTTATTTATCTTCTCGAAGGGACAATAATATAGAAGTGGAGCAGTCAGTGTACAGTTTGTACAGCATTATATATTTACTGTCCTCTGAAAATAACAAATGCCATGCGAACCAATTTCCTAAGGAACGGCATCATGCCCTGCTTCAGAATATCATATTGAAATTCATGATTCTCCTCAATCAACAACAGCTTCCCAGCGCCAGCAGCTCTAATGCAGTCCCAGACCATGACACTACTATCACCATGGCTGACTGTAAGCAAATCACAATTATCTTCCTACTAGGGCTTTCAAAGTTAACGCAGTAACGTGTGAACCATAATGACAATCTTTTTTTTAACGTGTATGCATCTTGACTTCTTTTTGACCTTCTGTCCAATCCGTAGCGTGGGGAAATGTAATGCGTCCAGTTACTGTTGAGTCACAAGCTTGAAAATAGCAAGCAGAAATGCACAAAGGAAGGGGAACATTATGGAAATCTCAGATCCAAAGCCATAGCAAGTCATTCTCCCGAAAAGACAAGACTCGAGGTGAGAATCTTTGGGCACCTCATGATTCGATTACGATTCAATTAAAATTTGATTATTGACTCATCTTTAAGTCTGTATATTGATGCAGTTTTACATTTATTTTTGTTTCACCAAAAAAGCGTTTATCACTTGAAACTTTATGAACAGTGCATTTGTAATAAGAAATAAAAAATGAATTCCCACATTTATTAAATTAACGAAAATGTGTGCAAAACTGGAACATTAGTGCCCTAATATAAAGGAGCTGGTCGAATCTCCCGGTGAGGTGGCTCGCTGCAGTCAGCCACATTTTAGAACTGTCTGCATGACTTTATTTACAATAAGTTTATGGATTATTGACGTTTACTTTCTTACTTTACCATGCCCGACTTGCAATGCATCATAAAATTGATTACTAATCTAGACAAGACTATTTTATCTTTGATCGCCGTGAGACAATATCATTACAGTGAATTCCTGCTGGCGTGCTTTGCCTCTTGTAGAGAGGAGTTTACATCCGTGTTTACACTTGAGTGCATTAATAACATAAAATGTAGATTGTTACTGTTAGTGCTTTAGTAAGATGGAATAAAAGCTCAACAGAAAAAAAGACGAGAGTCCATTTAATCGGAGACTTTTTTCAAAACACTTCTCATACCAATCACAAATTTCAGCTTCGCAATAGTAGTGCTACGCATCAAATCTGGTCTAACTACCAAAACAATGAAACTGTGTTTTTACATTGCGATCATGTTTCGTCAAAGATTTTTTGTAATGTAATATGGGATTTTTCCACCTAAATAAATGCTTTCTGGCAGATAGAAATAAAGTGTATATTATTTTATAACCTACTCTGATTGATATTTCTTAATTACAGAATGTATAGCAGGCATTCTAACAATAAATAGAGATGGTTTTGTCATGCGGGCTTCACGGTGGCAGAGGGCTTAGTGCGTCTGCCTCACAATATGAAGTTCTTGCAGTCCTGGGTTCAAATCCAGGCTCGGGATCTTTCTGTGTGGAGTCTGCATGTTCTCCCCGTGAATGCGTGGGTTCCCTCCGGGTACTCCGGCTTCCTCCCACTTCCAAAGACATGCACCTGGGGATAGGTTGATTGGCAACACTAAATGGGCCCCAGTGTGTGAATGTGAGTGTGAATGTTGTCTGTCTATCTGTGTTGGCCCTGCGATGAGGTGGCGACTTGTCCAGGGTGTACAACGCCTTCCGCCCGATTGTAGCTGAGATAGGCGCCAGCGCCCCCTGTGACCCCAAAAGGGAATAAGTGGTAGAAAATGGATGGATGGGTGGGTTTTGTCATGCAGAGATATGAATACCATTAACTTGTACAACATGTAGGCCTCTGGTTATAGTCAGCTATTCAAACAATAAATGAAAATGAACTCAATAACTTTTCCATCATTGATAAATTGCTACATCTTTGTTTCTTTTCTTTGGCTTCTAAATAGTATACAAAAGGTCTTGGAAGTTCTGAAAATGTGAAAAGAGTTGCCTCCATAGCGGCCACTCCACTGGAGGGTAAAATGAAATGGCTTTGGGGGTCCAAACTTTGTCATTCTTTGGTCACTGTAGCCGTGTAGTCCTGAACTCTGACACCATGTCATGTTAATGAGGAAGCTGAGCTTGTTTCATACAAGACTCATTTATTTCAGTTGTCTCGAGTTCAACACACGTGAATTAACGTTAGCAACTCTTGTGACACAACTCACGTGATCTACGGTGGCCTCGGATGGACAACCAAAGCAATTCTCACAACAGACCACAATTCGTTTATTCACTGACATCCCCAATGTAAATTAATTAGAGTTCCGTCAGCTGCCTGACACTTTATGTATAGATGACTTGCTATCTACTGTAGCCATTTTAAACAACTCAGACGGTGTAAACTATATATTTAAGATCTTATATGGACTCAACTTAATTTTAATGCATTTAAAGAGCTTATTGACATTTTTCTGAATTATCATTCCTGGACATCTCTAAAATGTTTAAATCAATCATCCATTTCAGAACACATGCATCATTTGCATTGCTAGTATGATGTTCCTGTATTAGTATTTAAAACCTTGTAACTTTTTTTTTAATTGTATCCTGATTTAAAAGTGTATCTTCCAGTTTGTGGCTATTATAAGTCAGGAGAGGATACACATTTTTCCAGCATGTTTTAAAGAGAACACTTTAAAATGACTTTGGGCTATTTTATATTGATGGGAGGAAACCCTGTCCCAAGTGGAGGAGTTCAAGTACCTAGGAGACTTGTTCACAAGTGATGAAAGAGTGGATAGTGAGATCGACAGGCGGATTGGTGCGGCGTCTTTAGTAATGCGGAAGCTGTATCGATCCGTTGTGGTGAAGAAAGAGCTGAGGCGGAAGACAAAGCTCTCAATTTACCAGTCCATCTACGTTCCAATTCTCACCTATGGTCATTAGCTTTGGGTTAGGACCGAAAGGACAAGATCACGGGTGCAAGCGGCCGAAATGAGTTTCCTCCGCTGGGTGGCGGGACTCTCCCTTAGGTTCGGGCATCTAGTCAGGATGCCACCCGAACGCCTCCCTATGGAATTTTTTAGGGCACGTCTAACCGGTAGGAGGCCACGGGGAAGACACAGGACACGTTTGGAAGACTATGTCTCCCGGCTTGCCTGGGAACGCCTCGGGATCCCCTGGGAAGAGCTGGTTGAAGGGGCTAGGGAGAGGAACGTCTAGGCTTCCCTGTTTAGACTGCTGCACCCGCCAACCGACCTCGGATAAGCGGAAGAAGATGGATGGATGGACTAATAATTGATGTCTCAATACCTGAGTGCGTTAATCCGACAGTGTAATTACTGTACATGAATCTACAATCTTTGTTTCGGTACATGCAGGCAGAATCTACTTGCAAATCTCTTCCATGTGTTTTCTTGTGTAGTAGTGGTTGTAATAAACATTGACGTTTGAAGCGACACTAATTTTATTGTTAATTCTTACTCATATACACTTTAATTCTAAAGTCACTAGAGAGTAACAATGTAAACTTTTCAACTATGGAAGATTATCATTGTCAAATGCTTACTATTTTGTCGATAAAGACATCTAAGCATTTTACTATATATAATGACTACAGTATATGCAGTAGAATGTGGGCAGTCATTTTTATAAGTGGCATTAAAAGGCAATAAATTAGATATGCTGGTATCTGTAGAAACTCTAATTTATTAATGACAAAAAAATATATTTATCTGCGATTAATCGCAATCCATTTGAATGAAATAGGAACCAAGTGATTATTACGATAGAAGATTTTAATCGTTTGACAGCCCTACCTCCTTCACTCACTTGTGTTGCCACTAATGGCTTAGTCATTTTTAATTCTACATTGCTACACAAACTGTACGCTGACTACTCTAAAGCATTATCGAAGTTTTATTTGTACAGTTCTGTCAAATGATAGGCAATATAGAAGATATGCGATATAAATTAGATACATTTGGCCAATGATAGAGCTTTTAATACTACTGTTTTATCGTGAGAATACATTTTGCTGACACATTCTAGCTGTGTCTTGCAAATTTGACAGTGACGAGCAAAAGAACGCATCCTCAACGCAATGAAGCTTTCTCGCTGCCGGCTAACGCCCCTCGAGAGTGTACAGTCAGCAAATCCTTGCCTCCGTGGGAGCAAAAAAATATGTCACTGTAGGACAAGGAATAGCTAAACATGTTACACTATACCCCGTAGGAGATGCTAACCGCCAAGATAGAGCTCTTGAATGGAAACAAAGGTGGGCAGATCGATACCAATATCAACAGTAACAATCTCAAGTATAGTATCAGCATATGGTGGATACTACACCCGTTAGATATGTTTAATTATTAAAAAATATTTTGTTTTTGTTATTGTTTACAAAATGAGCAAATAAGTACTTAAATTGGCAAAAACCAACAGGTTTTAATCAGATCAGATCCAATAGTAGAAAACAATTTAAATATTGAATTCATATTGTTGCACCATTGTTTTTGTCTGATTATATCTGTAATCAAAAAATGTAATTATTCAATGGTCTTTAAAATTTTAAGTATTAGTATCATTAATTTATTTGACCAATATTGCCTCAGAAACTACTTGGTATTCGATCAATACCCAAATTCGTAGTACAACCCAAAACTAAAAGTATCTAAAAAGAATAAGTGTTTATTACTTTTCTGTTCTATCTACACAGGAGTGTAGATAGAACCATGTTCCAACAGAAAGTAATAGTATATTACCAGTAAATTAGCAACAAGGTTAATAATAGATTTGAGAAAGTGACACGACTGGAAATGATGCAATTTGTTCCTTTATACACCAGCAGCCAAATTCGGAGCCTTTGTAACCTGTTTTGAAATAGTTATATTATCGTTAATATGCCAAATAATATATTGTGATGTATAATGTTATCTCAGGAGGCTGTAATGTATCTCGTGATATAGATTTCAGGCCAGTGGTCACCAACGTTTTCGAGCCCGCTTAGAGGATTCGGTTCAATGTTTTTGCTAATTACCAAAGACAAATTGTTAAAACTTTCACTCCAATAACTGCACAGGGATGGACGGAGCTAAAACCCATCATACTTAACAATTCTGACTTTGGTATAATAAGTATGATGTATTAGCTTGCATTAAATAAGGCTGCGTCCAGCACAAATAGAAAAATAATAAACTCTACATAAAATCTCTGTGCAGCTTTCCTCAGATAGGGTCACTCTTAAATCACTTGATATATCTGAATTGAATTCAGAGACTCAGGGCGTAAAAGAGTAACTTGATTGTAAATGTTGTGTAATTGATCTTCAGAAGTAGTGTATCTAAAACCGTGTCAGTCAGTAAGTTTGGAAACCTGGGAAAAGTACTGTGAAAAAAAACTGTGGATCTGTAGATATCTAAAAAAAATTGCTTAGGGGTGAAAATGTATTACAAAGTTGCTGAAGAGAGGCAAAAGTGTTGTCAATGTATACATCTTTAATGTTGTTGATCCTGGGACTTGATCATCATAAAAAAGGCACTATAAACAAGAGAGGGAGGGAAATCATGATTAGCAGTGATGGGTACAAGACTAAGAATAGTCTCTAAACCAGAATAGCGTCTAAGGTTACCCAAATCCTGATTGAGGTCTTTACAATTTGTATAAAAGGTGGTAATTGAGTGAATGGGACAGTAAACCAAAGTTCTAAGAGAATCTAGTTTAGTTGATTTTGCTTCCAAAACCAACCACAACTGGAGGGGATCAAATTCTTCATATTCAAGAATTCTAGTGTTGGTGCCCCAGTAATAAAATGTTTGTATTTTTGTGTGTACTTTCAGCTCTTCGTAAACTGGACCTTAGTAACAATCACATCAAGAAGCTCCCCGCCACCATCGGTGATCTGGGCTGCTTGTCTGAGCTAGTACTCCACAACAACCACCTAGAAGCCTTCAGCGAGGCCCTTTGTCTCTCCACCCTGCAGCGGACCCTGCAGCTTTTGGACCTGAGCCAGAACCGGCTGCGGTTCCTCCCCGCTCAGTTCTGCCAGCTGCGGGAACTGGTCAACCTCAAGCTGGATGACAATAAGCTGGTTGGATTGCCGTTCCACGTCGGCCGCCTCACTAAGTTGAGGTTCTTGTCCGTGGCGCACAACCAGCTGGTCGTGCTGCCCGGTGACTTCCGCAAGCTGAGACTCGAGAACCTGGACTTGTTTGGGAACCCATTCATCCAGCCCAACCCACTGGACAACACAATGCAGCTCACATTCCCGGTTCCTCTTCAAGAGCTTGCTTCCAGGGCTGTAGCAGACCTTCGGTTCGAATGATTTGCCATATAAAAATTCCCTATATATGCTTTTAGGCAGGGTGTCCAACGTGCGTGCCACAGCTCGCTTTTCATTGCCTGCGAAATTACTATTAAAATACTGTCAAAAAGCTAAAATGTTGATACTAAAAATATTCATAATAGTGATAATACACTTTAAACAGTAGCATAACACTGAGACACAGACTGTAAATAAGTGTAAACTTGCAACGTAAACTTAAACTGGTATTTTAATCAATGCTGGGGCACATTCTGGGTGTAAGAGTCATTCCAGATTAGCGGCGTCCAAAACTGAGGCCCAGGGGCCTTTTGCAGCACATAATTTTTTACTGGGAACATCCTTACGAATACAATTGAACAAGAAAAACATGTTACACTGAACTTAAAAGATGTGATTTGCCCTGAGATGGGTAGGTCGTGTCCCTGCTTTGCACTCAGCATCATAGTGTCAAAGTTAGTTGATGATGAACCCCAAGATGCAGAGAAGGAGGCAGGCATTGAGCAAGAAAACATGATTTAATTAAACTAAACAAGAAAAAACAAAAAGCACGCACGTGGGTGGAATAACAAACTAAGGGAGCTAGCACTGGAAGTTAGAAAACAAAAAGGAACTTTAGCATGGAAGCTAGTGGGTAGCAAACAGAAAAACTGAAAACAGCTAATGGCTTACAAAAACAGCCTACGGCTACGATGACCAGGACAAAATGTAGCACGACGGTAGTAGCTGTAACGATGCCAGACAAGACAGGTAGCAAAGACACAAGAACAGATGTGGCAACGACAAGACAATACGATGATCCAGCAACTGATACAAGACAAAGCAGGTACAAATAGGAGCGGGCTGATTGGCAACAGGTGTGGCCAGGTGCCAATCAGTTGCAGCTGAGGAGGAACACAGCACTCAGGGAACAAGACAGGAAGCTGACAAAATAAGAGCACTAGACAGGAACTAAAGACAGGAGATACTTAACACAGAGGAAACAGACAAATGCAGAGGAAAAAACTAAAACATAGACAAACTTTCAGGGGAAAGCCTGACTCATAGGTTGGAATTGGGGGTTGAATCACCAAAAAATATTCCCGGGTACGGCCATCGCTGCTGCCCACTGCTCCCCTTTACCTCCCAGGGGGTGATCAAGGGTGATGGATCAAATGCAGAGAATAATTTCGCCACACCTAGTGTGTGTGTGACGATCATTGGTACTTTAACATTAGGTAGAGAGCAAAAAGCTGCAGAAGAAACATGCTAGTACAGAGCATGTAGCGGCAGTAGAGTAACTCACGCACACTGACTAAAGGCAAAAATCCTGGGCTGGCAAGGAGCGACAGGTGAGCCTAAATAGACTTGATTAGAGATGATAAACAGGTGCGCTGGCCAGAAACTAAAAGGGAAGGTGCAGCAAAACAAGGATTTCAGCAAGAAGTATAACCAAAATAAGAGCACCTGGACAGGAAATGAAATAAAACACAGGAAAGTAAAGTCCAAACAGTTATGGGAGATTGTGACAGATGTTTCAGTATGTGGCCATGGGTGTAAAAAGTTTGGACACCTCTGCTTTAAGGGTACTTTTGAAATGTCTTTTTTTGAGCACACAGTGACAACACAATCTAGCTAAGTAACAGAAAACCGTCTGCTCTGTACAAGGCAGTTTAGAGGCTGAGGCTGTGAAGATACCTAACTGTTGAAATATGTGAAATAACTTTCCACGTCTCATTTTAACCAATGATTTTCTTACACCAGAATTCCATACGGACCTCACCTCATTCCTGCACACCTATGCAGAGACCTGGACGTTGCGAAGACCTGCGACTGCGGACACTTCTGCGTCAGCTTCTATATTAAGACAGCTGTGAGCATGAACCTGCACCAAGTGTCCCACACCGTGGTTCTGGTGGACGACATGGGCGGCACAGACGCCCCAGTGACACAGCACTACTGCTCTCTTTCCTGCTACTCCCAGTTTTTGGACAAAGCCCTCCAGAGGGGAATCAGATGAGGGACATTGAAACTGGTGCAGGTATAAGGCGATGCTCTTAATGAGCTGGGGGAAAAAATGACTCAGCAGCATGGACATTTTTTTTTAGGAGTTGCCTGTTTTTACAACCTAAAATAAAACATTTAATACATGGAAAAGAAAATATTTCTCCTGCAGTCCCCTACTGACCTACATTAGGAATAATGCAAGTAGGCAATGTCATTACCTCGGGTAGCTGCTGCTTTTATTGAGCTAATAACCTACCATTTTGTATACATGTTGAAGATTTAAATAAAAGTATACTTTTTTTAGGAAGATATTACAGGACTTCATTGTAAATGATTTGAATGCATACAATTGTTCCCAATATTAGGCACACTTGCACAAAAACACATAATATACTGTATTTGGTTATAACTTGCAATTGTATAACATAGAATTAAGTTTCTAATTAGTTGGAGAGGTACAAAATATTAGAAAAACTGTAAACAAACATTGGATGGAGTGCGTGGTTCGAGAGGATTTACATTGAAAAACCAAATAAATTGCAATATTGATCTCATCAGAAGGCACTTTCAACTATTTTTAGTCGAGTTCATACATCAGGGAGTTATGGAAGACAAATCCAGCGGATGTAGAGTGATCGCTGACGACTGTCACCTTTCCATCTTTGTTGATTTCCCTCAACAACACAAGAGGTTGCTTTTTGTCAGGCTTTGGCTTTTCCTCCATTTTGTCCAGATCCTCTGCTGAGAGAAGTGTGCTCTCTTTTGCAGGGTGACTTGCTGAACCTCCTACAGAAGGAGCTTCCTCTTGTGCAGGCGTCCGGTTTGACTCATCAATGTAGTTTTCCAAGACAGAGTCCTGACATGAGTCTATTTCCATCTATAGAAAGAAAACAGATTATGGTACTTCCTCATTTAATTGCCAGGGGTGTTAATTTACTCAGCTGCAGAGTACCCTAAGGCAGGAATACTTAACTTGCGACCCGAGGGCTAAATATGGCACAGAAATAACATCATTCTGACCCCTGGGTTCGGTTTAAAACTTGGGAGACAAACACTTTCACAACAAATTGCTAATAAAAAATAGAGTGTTCCTATTTTATGGAGGAACTTGGACCTCTGTAAACAAATTGGCAGATCCTTGCATTGACATTCTAACTTTGGTAGCAAACCTAACACTCAGGTCAAAACTTGTGATTTACATAACTGATGTATTCCCCTTTGTGTCATAAAAGGCATCTCAAGTTTATGAAGACCTGAAAAACATTTGGATTATTTTTTCTTTGATTTTTTTCCACACATTTCTCAAACTCCAGTCGTAAACACAAACATCAAATATTAAATGTTGGTCTTTTGATCATATAATGTCACAGGTTTATTCCATCCATCCATTTTTTTTTACTGCTCTGCCCTTCTCAGAGTCGCAGGTGTGGCTGAAGTCTATCTCAGTTGCATTCGGGCTGAAGGCCCCCGGGGTGTTGACCTCATTGCAGGGTCAACACAAATAGACAACATTCACACTAGGGCCAATTTTGTGTTGTCAATCAACCTATCCTCAGGCGCTTCTTTGGAGGTGGGAGAAAGCAGGATTACCCGGAGGGAACCCACTCAGTCACAGGGAGAACATGCAAACCCACACAGACTGACATCGAACCCAGGACCTTCTTATTGTGAGGCACCAGCACTAACTCTAAATAGGTAATATAAATGATAAATGGGTTGTACTTGTATAGCGCTTTTCTACCTTCAAGGTACTCAAAGCGCTTTGACACTACTTCCACATTTACCCATTCACACACACATTCACACACTGATGGAGGGAGCTGCCATGCAAGGCGCCAACCAGCACCCATCAGGAGCAAGGGTGAAGTGTCTTGCTCAGGACACAACGGACGTGACGAGGTTGGTTCTAGGTGGGATTTGAACCAGTGACCCTCGGGTTGCGCACGGCCACTCTCCCACTGCGCCACGCCGTCCATATAACTAATGTTATGTCAATTTATATATAATGAAAACTGTGACATCCTTTGATCAAAATGCCTTTAACAGGTTAAAATAAAGACAAATCCTGTCAAATGTATATTTGAATCAAAAGAATCAGACTTGAATTTGGAATAATTGTTACTTGTTTGCATGATTGAAATTAATCTAAAACAGACCCTAATATTTGGACAAAAATGCAATTTTGTTATCAGATTGTCAAACAAAATGTCTAGATGTTTCATTTATTTCATATTATTAAACATGGAAACAAAATATCTTGAGTATATGAGGTTTATTTTGAAGAGAAATTTGCCAGCAAGCATACGACCAGCCGCCTTTGAGGTAGTAACCTTCTGTGGTTAAGGAGAGTGTACGCTGAGATAAAATTGCCTGATTAATCTGTATCCATACATGCCTAACGTGCTAGTTTTTTGTGAATAATCCTAGTAGTTAATTATTTTTGACAGCCCTAAAAAATGTATATGTTTGGTAGATTTTTTTAGGGCGAAAGTTGAGAAATTTGACTAAATAAAATGAATCCAACATGTTTTACACCCTCATAGGTCCTGTATGGCTTTCAGGTATCGTCGAAAAACTGCCAGTGTATCATACACCTGTGAAATAAATCAACATGACAAAAGTCATGTAAGTATAATGGACTAACAACAATTATGGCCAAAATACAGCAAAATTGTACAAAGGAAAAACATGTCAACCTTTGTCCCTTGAGAGTTAAGGTTTGGGTATTTGTGGTAAGGCATCTAATTGAGTGGAGGTCAGTAAAAAAAATAACATTGTGCTTCACTCCATTTACAGGTTTTTTACAACATATTTTGCAACATGATAGCCCTAAACTGGGCATTTTTAAGCATTAAATAAACTAAAAATATCAATACTACAGTAGCATTGGCCACTAGAGGAGACCAAACCAATCAGAGCATGTTGTTCAGTTTAATGACAGCATTACTGTATTGGATTAAAGGAGTGTTGAGGTGACTAAAGGTTGTTATTTCATGTGTAGAGGGCTCTCCTAATGTGAAAACATTTCATTTAGAAGGTCATAAACTGTTATTTATGTTGTAGCTATGAAAATGTTAGATTTATAATTATTAATTCTTGCTTTGTGGGAATTTCTTTATTAGAGTCATGTACGGAACCAATCAAGTGTCCCACACCGGAACAATTTTTTTTTTTTTCACCAATTCTGTTAACTCTGGGAAACATTTAAAATGTTTTCTTGGTAATATTTAGTGGTAATTTTACATAAAATGCTCTTGTATCAGTATACTGTGTTGTTTTTTTACTGTATTTAACAATATTCTGATTCGGGCTGCTATTTTAATTGATATTTGATTTTGTTTGAGTAATTAGATAAAACACACTTTACAGCTTCAATGCGTGTTTTAGGAAAACATTTTTTTCGGCTTGCCATAATCTTTTTTTCATATTTTTCTAATAGATGCACATCATCATTTAAATTGCCCTTTTAACATGTGTGCATTAATTTAAATGAATAAAGTCAATGTGCACTCTGCTGCAGTGGTTTTACAGAAACTGTTTGTGTATTCAAAGGTCTGATTTTTTTTTTTTTTTTTTTAATAGTTAAACGATTAATCGAAGCAACAATCAAATTTTTTTTCAAATCAGTTGTCCATCCATCCATCCATTTCCTACAGCTTATTCCCTTTTGGGGTCGCGGGGGGCGCTGGCGCCTATCTCAGATACAATCGGGCGGAAGGCAGGGTACACCCTGGACAAGTCGCCACCTCATCGCAGGGCCAACACAGATAGACAGACAACATTCACACTCACATTCACACACTAGGGCCAATTTTAGTGTTGCCAATCAACCTATCCCCAGGTGCATGTCTTTGGAAGTGGGAGGAAGCCGGAGTACCCGGAAGGAACCCACACATTCACGGGGAGAACATGCAAACTCCACACAGAAAGATCCCGAGGACTGCAGGAACTTCATATTGTGAGGCAGACGCACTAACCCCTCTTCCACCGTGAAGCCCCAAATCAATTGTTGCAGTCTTAATTCTGACAATGTATGTATTTGGATATTATTTACTGGTATTATTCGCTGTTTCACGCTGACAACTCATAACTAATTTCATTAGCTCAGAGGCTCTATATATATTGTTCAAGTAAACATGTTTTTTTTATGCTTTAGCTGTGAACCAACTGTGCTGGAAATTCATTGCAGACATGTCCTGAACGATGAACATGACAATGTCAGGATATAAATCTCACATTAACATGTCCCACCTTCTCTTTCGCAGTTTCTTGCATGGATGCGTCCACCACTTGAGCAGGTGACTCTGACTCTGAACACGAGTCCACTGCTGCATCTTCTACATCACCTGATGCTTCAAATGTGACTACTGGACTTTGCTTCTCAGATGACGTCTGTAACAGATCAAGACTTGCTGGGTTTTCTTCCTCTGAGTCCATTTTCTGTGGAACATCCTCGTTTTTGACAGAATCTCTGCTTCTGTTTTCGTGACTGATCAGTTCTTGGGGTTCCTGCGTGTTCTCCCCCATATTACTTCCATTGTCATAAATTGGGACGGGTGACTCTGAACACGAGTCCGCGGCTGCATCTTCTACATCACCTGATGCTTCAAATGTGACTACTGGACTTTGCTTCTCAGATGACGTCTGTAACAGATCAAGACTTGCTGGGTTTTCTTCCTCTGAGTCCATTTTCTGTGGAACATCCTCGTTTTTGACAGAATCTCTGCTTCTGTTTTCGTGACTGATCAGTTCTTGGGGTTCCTGCGTGTTCTCCCCCATATTACTTCCATTGTCATAAATTGGGACGGGTGACTCTGAACACGAGTCCGCGGCTACATCTTCTACATCACCTGATGCTTCAAATGTGACTACTGGACTTTGCTTCTCAGATGACGTCTGTAACAGATCAAGACTTGCTGGGTTTTCTTCCTCTGAGTCCATTTTCTGTGGAACATCCTCGTTTTTGACAGAATCTCTGCTTCTGTTTTCGTGACTGATCAGTTCTTGGGGTTCCTGCGTGTTCTCCCCCATATTACTTCCATTGTCATAAATTGGGACGGGTGACTCTGAACACGAGTCCGCGGCTGCATCTTCTACATCACTACATGTTTCAAAGGTGACTACAGGGCTTTCCCTCTCAGGTGAAGTCTGTAACAGATCGACACGTGCTGGGTTTTCATTCTCAGTGTCTATTTTCTGTGGCGCACCCTCGTTCCTAACAGGATCCCTGTGTAGGTCTTGGTGACTGATCAGTTGTTGGGTTTCCTGCATGTTCTCTTCCACTTCATGGCTTCCTTTTTCATACATCTTTTCTTCATTTTTTTTCTGTTCTTGAACTGTTGTTTTTTCTTTCAACTCCACTTTTTTTCCAATGGCGTCTTCTTTCAACTTCTCTTCTTCTTTCATAGGATCCTCATTTTCTTTTTTCAGCTTCACTTCCCCATCTTGACTTTGACTTTCCCTGCCTTCCATCTGATTATTCTCCTCCTCCATATCTCCTTCTGTCCTGTCGTGATCACCGGCACGCTGAGCAAAGAACTCTGTCGCCTCATGAGAAGGAAGGACAGGCAGAGTCACAGTAAGTTGTCCTTTCTGTTTGCTAAACTTGGCCTCTCCTTCCTCCTCGTCCACAGGGTAGGACAAAGGTAGCTCCAGTCTGTAGGCAGGACTCTCAGATTCCAGCAGCAGGCTTTTCTCCTTCACCTCCAGGTTAACGTCCGCTACCGACTTCAGGAGCGGGACATCTATAGTGACAATAATCTCTTTGGGCCTGGGGCTCTTTGCCGAGTCTCTGGAGCATCTGAAGTCCTGCAGGTCAATGAAGGATCTGTATTTCACAGTATAGCTTGGCTCAGAGTGCTTTTTGATTTTCTCAGGTTGGATTACGTAGCTCCTAGGTTTGGGATCAGGGGTGATTTCTTTTGGTGGTTTTTCATCTGGGTATGGAAAGGCGAGAGGGTGATCTTGAGGGTCTGTTGGTTTGAATCCAGGGATGCGTTTCCGAATGACACAAGGATGAGGCATCCCTTTATACTTTGTCTTCATCTCCTTCATGTTGTTTTCATCCAAAGTGACCTTGAAGGCATCCTGAATCGCCTTAACGGCTGTACTGCTAACCATTTCCATAAATTTAGAATTTTTGTTCGCTATGTGGAGGGTGTCTGGATGGAAAACAACATCATATATGGTGATTTTGTTTCCCTTTGGATCTGTGTCTTGCCTCCCTTGGGACAGATTGTGAGGAAGTGACCAGCATTGTCCCCTGCGACCGTCATCGGAGACCCCACACTTACATTCAGGCTTCCCCACTTTTTCATTGCCACAGATGTTGATGTAACACTTCTGCTTGCGGTTCAGAATGGTCTTCAGGGCCCTGAATGGCTGGGGGTGGATGAACTCAATGCTGTTTCCCCGTTCCTGCTCCAGGATGGCAATCTCCTCTTCATAAATTCTCCTATTTTCTGGATCTGATATCTCCTCTGCATACTCATGCAGCATTTTTCTGAATTTCTCATCTTTAAAAGCCTTTGTCAGTCTCTGAATTTCATCCACTGACATGTTGAGCTCCTTTAGCTTCTCTCCCAACTCCATATTGAAATATTTCTACCACAAGGGAACCTAAGAGGAACTTTTCGAGGGGATTATGCCTGGAAGACACTCAGATCACCTGCAGAGGTAGAACGGAAGTAAACGTTTCATTGAAACATTCCTGAGCCTTAATTTGCAGATTTTCACATATTTCTCAATAGTTAACTTTAGTACCATGTGTTATATCAGTGACGTGCATAATGAATCTTAAATGCTTTGATAAAATATTCATTGAACCAAACTGACCTACGCGGCCGTGGTTAGCTAGTGGCTTTGAATGCGATTGTTAAGTTTAAATGTGTTAGCCTTTTTCATCTCAATTGTGTTGGGGTTGTTTTTTAACCTACCGCCGAGTTGGTCCCGACTATAATGCAGTCCGAATGTCTTCAGTTGTTTGGTTTACATTGTCCGAGAAATTCAAAAAAATACTAGTCGCGTTTCGCTAAAACGCCTTCCGGATTATCGCTCGAGCAGTTTGCTAAAGTAACCATGGCAACCAAAACAGTAGCCTCACGGTGAAATTTTAAATTGAATACATTTCAAAATAACATTTTTTTTTCCACACCAAACCACGAATGTTAAGCATAGTTGTGAACCAGAAGAAAAATATACATTAGTACAAATTAGACATTTAAGGGTTTTTTTGTCATATTTTTATGCCATTTTTTTGTTTTTCGCATACACCCTTGTCGTATTTTTTTCATTATCACAAAAGTAATTTAACATAAAACTATTATTTTAATTCCTTACTGCTGTTACAGGTATGGTATTTTAATTAAAATCAATATTATTGTTTTTTTATTTTTTACCAACAGGTGTCGCTGTTTGACGCTCTTTCCGGGCACAACCAACCCGCGAGTAAGTCGGTCAGTAAGGCAAAGGGGCGGATGCGAAGGCAAGCGATATAATTGGTCGCGCCCCCCACAGTTCATATTTCTCTCTGGTCTGATTGGTTGGAGGGGACTGTTACTAGGGTGAACCAGGAAGAAGCGTCAATGGTAAGATGACGCACAAATAATTTCGTTATATAATTTCAAATGTAAAGTATTCAATATTATATGTTAAAATACATGGGTGGACAGTACGAGTTTAAAAAAAATGGTTACCATTCGATTGAATTGCGTGAGAAAATGTGTCAAATGTTGACTGGTACAGTATACAGTAGCTAGAGTCTAATACTATGATAGTTTTCTTCTCATTTGTATGTTGTTACACTCCTTAATACTTGTGTTTAGAATTATCCGTGTAGTTATATAAATGATCAGTTCCCATCTGTTTACAGCAATGATGGAATTAAACACACTCCACGGTTGATCTGCCCTGACTCATTAAGCAGTCTTGTAATAAACAAGACATAACTTCTATTTGTGGTCTTACAAAACCAGCTTTTATAACACCAATAACACAATTATGCAGTCAGCAGGAAGATATCCCACACACTCGTCAGCACATCACGGAGGAGGCCAGCAAGCTTCAGACTAAAAAAAAAGTCGGTAAAGGAGAACAGTGTGACAAGCAGGATGTGGGCAGTGAATTGCTGACTCAAGTTTTGAGGTCACACCTTGTTTTTCCTAGATTTGACACCGTAGAAATAGAAAAGGAGGACATAATGAACAGTAAATGAGCCATCTTTTTAATTACAAATATGTATTAAATAATATGAAAGACAGAGGTATGCAGTAATCATTAAGGTATAATCATAGTAATGCCGATTACATATTCATATTTACATTGTTTATATAGCAACGTTTCCCCCGCAAAATCGGACACACAACAAAACAATCAATACATTCACGTATTAGTGTCACAACTAATAAAAACACTGTGGAAAGGGTTGGAGATTATAAAATGCAAAGTCATACAAAGGCTTTGGCAGAAGAGTGCATCCATGAAACAAAAGAATCCTTTCGTGAACATGTACAAATGAGCAGTCGAGATTTAAAGGTCCAGTGCATTTTTTTCTTGTTATTTCCATGAGTCAGACAGCCATTTTGTGCCAGGCCGCTCCCTGCTTTAATGAGGTGTTTGTTGCCTACTGAGAGCCAGCAGGTACCAGCATGCTGATTGTGGCGAGGTTGGTGCTGGTGGCGGTGGCTTTGGCTGGAGGGTTTTTGCCGGCGGCCATCTTGTTCAGGTTTCGAACATCAGCCTGCCAGGTGGGGATTTTCTTGGCGGTCATGTGGCGCCGGGCGTGTTTGGTGAGGTGATCGCTGCGCATGAACCGCCGGTCGCACACAGAGCACACAAACTTCTTCTCGCCGGTGTGCGTTCGCCGGTGACGGGAGAGCTCATCGGAGCGGGCGAACCTCTTTTCGCAGCCATCCCAGCTGCAGCTGAAGGGCTTCTCCCCTAAAACAGGCCAAAAAGAAGGAGTCACTATGCGCTCATAAATAAATATCAATGTATGACTAAGCTAGAACAATGAGATCACTCTCGTCCGCTGCTGAAATAAAAGGAATTTTAACAAACAGGATGCTGCCGTCGTAACACTGAATTCCACTTTCTTGTGACTTCCACGCAGAAATACTCACCAGTGTGTGTGCAAAGATGAGCCTTGAGGTGCGAACTCTTGAAGTACGTCTTCCTGCAGCCAGGGAAGTTGCACACGTAGTTTCTCCGTCTGGAAAAGTCCATCTTTGAGGCCGCCGTGCTCCCGCCAGGTCCGGTGGGTACGTAAACTGGGGCCGGTGCCAAGGGGAGGAGTTTGTTGTTGCCTAGGGTCATGACAGTCTGAGGTCCATGCGAGGCTTGGGAGACAGAGGACTGGGGCAGGACCAGCATCACCGTACCTTGAGGCACCGCCGAGCCTACAATGAGGGACTGCTGCACGTGGGCGGGGTTTGAGGTGGCGGGCTGAGGGAGAATGGGCGTGGAGGCAGTCCGGGCCCGGGACGTCTGGACCGCACTGGGGATTAAGGCTGATATTATGCCTGATTGGCTGGGAAAGGGGAACATCTGGCAGAAGATTTGAGGGCTGTTGACTGGAGGTGGGGTTAGGTTTGCAGGGCTGTTTTGCTGTTGAGTGCTGACAGGAATGAGTGCAGAGACATTGTCCAAAGAGGCTGGAAAAGGACCAGCGGCTAAAGCAGCTGGAGGAGGAGGAGACGGGGGTGTGGTTATCTTTTCCGCCAGGGTGATGCTCTGCCGCTGCTGCAGCGTCGCAGCCGTTTCCATAACTCTACCTCTCTCTAAATTGGGGGCCGCTGGAATGTGGTATTGGCAGGGGGAGCTGTCTGCCGTGTGGCGAATTACGCTGGTCGCCATAGACCTACAGGTCTGCGGCAGAGTGGGGAGGGAGGGGGAGGCTTTGGAGCATTGTGAGGACACGGCAGCGCTGGAGGATGAGGTTTCTGCAAAGATGGGGCTATGAGGCGGAGTCATGCACTGTTGAGGGAGAAAGGAGAGAAGAATTAGGAGGACAATCTAAACAAGCTTAAGTGGTCCTCTTTGGACTTTTTAATGACCCCCCCTTCAAAACATATTTTAAGCCGTTAGTCCCCTTGCATAAACAGTCAAACGTCACATCAATCTTACCAGAGAAGAAAGAGACATAAAGTCTTTGGGGGGCTCTGGGAGCTCCGGGGGCAGGAGGGAGTCGCAGGAATCTGAGGCAGGGGTGAGGGGTCTCGGCTTGCAGGGGTTCGGCCTGTTGCCACCGACAAAGTGACCCCAGGAGCTCATGCACACCAGCGCTTCGGCAGCCTCCAGATCGGTGTACTCCAAACCGGAAGAGTAGCTGTTGGTGACAGACCGCTCGGTGTCATGCCTCTTCCGCTTTGACCCACAGTCATCCACGGTCTGGAAGGAAGAAGCGTCAGCGGTGGCGTAAACAATGATGGCGTACAGCAGTGGTTCGCAACCTTTTTTCAATGATGTACCCCCTGTGAGCATTTTTTTAATTCAAGTACCCCCTAATCAGAGCAGAGCATTTTTGGTTGGAAAAAAAGAGATAAAGAAGTAAAATATAGCACTATGTCATTAGTTTTTCATTTATCAAATTGTATAACAGTGCAAAATATGGCTCATTTGTAGTGGTCTTTCTTGAACTATTTGGAAAAAAAGATAGAAAAATAACTAAAAACTTGTTGAAAAATTAACAAGTGATTCAATTATAAATAAAGATTTCTACACATATAAGTAATCATCAACTTAAAATGCCCTCTTTGGGGATTGCAATAGAGATCCAACTAGATTCATGAACTTAATTCTAAACATTTCTTAACAAAAAATAAATTTTTAACATCAATATTTATGGAACATGTCCAATAAAAAATCTAGCTGTCAACACTGAATATTGCATTTCTTTTCAGTTTATGAATTTACATTCATATTTTGTTGATTATTCAATAAATATATTTATAAAGGATTTTTGAATTGTTCCTATTTTTAGAATTAAAAAATAAATCTCACGTACCCCTTGGCATACCTTCAAGTACCCCCAGGGGCACGCGTACCCCCATTTAAGAACCACTGGCGTACAGGAATAAGCGGCATTGTGCGCTGTCATTGTTCTTTTAAATGAAGTAAAAGGGTGAAAGGGGGCCGACTGCCCTGGGCCAGCGTGCACTGCCTCGGCCCAGAGCCAAGACGCCTCCCATGGCCAAATATAGACCAGAGAGTGACGTGCTGCTGCCCAGATGAGCCATGCGAAATCCCCCATAAAGCAGGTTTGCCACAGGACTTCCAAACAGTAAACAACCCGACATTCGCCGCTCTAACATGACTACTTTCCAGTTATTTTGCAGTTGGTGAAAGGGAATTCAAAGGCTGGTTGACGAAAGCGACATAAAACTGGTGTGTCGTATTAAAACTGGGTGTTGACAACATTGAAAAGAAGTTACCGGTAAAGCAACAGTTGATATTCATAAACAGGCGTGGGAAGCTGAGCCAATAATAAAAATAAGACGTCTTACCCCGCGAGGTTCCATTTCGATATACTTCCGGGACGGCATGAGTGAACAACGCGGTGAAAATGTCACTTTTTGCGTTGTTAAAAAAGCCGGTGGAGAACAAAGAGACACGGCGATCCCGGTGCCCGCTGCTTGATCTGAGGCACGCAGGGCTGTGAGGTGCCTTTTTCCTCTTCCACTGGCTCCTTTTTTCTCTCAGCTGTGTGAGTAAAACAGGGGGCGGAGAGAAAAAAGAAAAACAAAACTCCACAACGCGCACCGGCGGTCGGCAACACTCGGCCAATCACAATCGAGTGTGTGCAGCGCGGCGGCCAATCAGCGGGCGGCAGACGCGTGGACAGTGCATGCTCACGGGGCGGTTGGAGGAAACGGGGTGCGTGGCCGTTGGTGGGCGTGGCTAGAGAGTCAGCCGTGTCAGAGTAAACCCGATGAACTGCTATTCGTTAAACTGGGCGAAAGGTCGATCGAGTGTATGCTGCCTTTACGGGTTGTGGGAAAAATGTATTTCGCTGCTCTACTGTACACACGTTCGGAAAGTAGTGTGCCAACGTTCCGATACAGGGAAACAAACCAAAGAATGCAGGGTGCCACTTGGATTCCTTTTTTTGTAAAAAAAAAAAAAAAAAAAAAATCTAAACAACGTTATATTTTAAAAGCAACTTATAGTCATCATAAGTTATTATTAGTATGAATATTTTTTGATTGTTTGATTGAAACTTTTATTCGTAGATTGCACATATTCCGTACAATTGACCACTAATTGGTAAAACCCTAAAAAGTTTTTCAACTTGTTTAAGTCGGGATCCACGTTAATCAATTCATCTTTTTCTCTTTGCATTTTGCAATTTTATTTATTTTTTCCAATTTTTTTGGATTAAATTATATTTCTTCAATGTATCACAGGTCAGCAAAAAACAAATCAACACAAAATAAACAAAACTTGAATTTTTTTTAAAGAAAGCTTTTAACTATTGATGTGTTATATCGTTTTAGTATTGGGTTCGATGGCTTTGATTGTTTTGAATCTTGTTTTTTATCGTAAATGATAAATAAATGGGTTGTACTTGTATAGCGCTTTTCTACCTTCAAGGTACTCAAAGCGCTTTGACACTACTTCCACATTTACCCATTCACACACACATTCACACACTGATGGAGGGAGCTGCCATACAAGGCGCCAACCAGCACCCATCAGGAGCAAGGGTGAAGTGTCTTGCGGACATGACGAGGTTGGTATTAGGTGGGATTTTAACCAGGGACCCTCAGGTTGCGCACGGCCACTCTCCCACTGCGCCACGCCGTCCCTAGACGTAGAGACATTTTCTCCATCCAACCATTTTCTACCGCTTGTCACTTTTGGGGTACTGAGGGGTTGGGGTGGTGGAGCCTATCCCAGCTGCATTCGGACGGAAGGTGGTGTACGCCCTGGACAAGTCGCCACCTCATCACAGGGCCAACACAGACGGATAGACAACATTCACACTCACATTCACACCCATCCATCCATCCATTTCCTACCGCTTTTCTCTTTCGTGGTTGCTGGAGCCTATCTCAGCTGCATTTGGGCGGAAGGCGGAGTACACCCTGGGCAAGTCGCCAACTCATCGCAGGGCCAACACAGATAGACAGACAACATTCACACTCACATTCACACACTGGGGCCAATTTAGTGTTGCCAATCAACCTATCCCCAGGTGCATGTCTTTGGAGGTGGGAGGAAGCTGGGGTACCTGGAGGGAACCCACGCAGTCACGGGGAGAACATGCAAACTCCACACAGAATGACCCAGAGCCTGAGGATCGAACCCAAGACCTTCGTATTGTGAGGCACATCCACTTTCTCAATATTCACAAAGTTTTATTGTCAATTTTACAATTGCGTACCAGGCAATACGGAGAACTGAAAAAAGTATCTCCGAACAACAAGTAAAGATTTTTAGCATATCAATAATATGTGGAGTGAATGGAAGAAGAACCCTAAGTTAATGTACGTGGTATGATTTAATAGCTATTATTGACTGATTATGTATAGTTATAATACAATGTTTATAAAAAATTGTCAGCGTTTAGTTGTTCCACACTTGAAAATATACGAATCAAACACAAGTCTAATGACGACATAGTATAGCGATTAATGATTGTGTAGGATATGAATACTTGATGCAACTGTTCTCTTTGAAATAGGAAAGGTTTGTGTTTTTTGGGCGGTGTGGTCAGTCTTCAATGCCATTTTGGAAAGTTGTGGATAGTGGGGGTACTAAAAATGTTGGTATTGATCCGATAAAAGTAGATACAGGGTCAGTATTGCAGATACAGACTCTTTTTTGCTTCAATAGTATCAGTCTAGTACAGTGATTCTCAAAAATGGAGTACGCGTAGCCTTGGGGGTACTTGAAGGTATGCCAAGGGGTACGTGAGATTTTTTAAAAATAGCAACAATTCAAAAATCCTTAATAAATATATTTATTGAATAATCCATCCATCCATTTCTATCGCTTATTCCCTTTTGGGGTCGCCAGCGCCCCCCTATCTCAGCTACAATCGGGCGGAAGGCGGGGTACACCCTGGACAAGTCGCCACCTCATCGCAGGGCCAACACAGATTATTTAATAATACGCCAACAAAATATGAATGTAAGTTCATGAAGTGTGAAACGAAATGCAACAATGCAATATTCAGTGTTGACAGCTAGATTTTTTTGTGGACGTGTTCCATAAATATTGATGTTAAAGATGTATTTTCTGTGAAGAAATGTTTAGAATTAAGTTCATGAATCCAGATGGATCTCTATTACGATCCCCAAAGAGGGCACTTTAAGTTGATAATTACTTCTATGAGTACACATTTTTATTTATAAGTGAATCACTTGTTTATTTTTCAGCAAGTTTTTTGTTATTTTTATATCTTTTTTTCCAAATAGTTCAAGAAAGACCACTACAAATGAGCAATATTTTGCACTGTTATACAATTTAATAAATCAGAAACTGATGACATAGTGCTGTATTTTACTTCTTTATCTCTTTTTTTCAACCAAAAATGCTTTGCTCCGGTTCGGGGGTACTTGAATTAAAAAAATGTTCACAGGGGGTACATCACTCAAAAAAGGTTGAAAACCATTGGTCTAGTATACAGTTTATATTTAATAAGGTATCAGCATCAAACCTCCATTGGGATCGATCCTATCAATATTTGAGTTGAGCCTTCAACCCCCTTCTGTATAGTTATAAGATAGGAGGTTAACAAGTGGAAATATTTCATAATAGTATGAAAACTACTTCTACTAAGTTCTCAATAAATAATTGACTCCCATGAAAGCAACTGCAAAACAACTATTTAGGTCAGTTACTTAAGCAAATAGCCTAAGCAAATACACAATGGCTTCCTCTTCTCTTGAAAATATTTCTTGGCAGCATACCATATCAAATTATTCGGGGAAAGCGTTTATTTGACATGTTTCATAACAGTGCTCTGCTTTTACAAAAGCAGCGAGCACTGCCGGAATGTCGAAGCCGTCCTATTTCCCATAGCACTTGAACGCAACATTAGCACCAGAAGAAGTGCGCTCTTGGTTGTTTGTGTTTTCGAAGCTGCCGCGTGGAAACATGGATAAACAAGCACGTCGTTTGTATAACATGTACACTTAAATAATGTTAATAAGCTCAAAAAGTGAGCAATATTTGAGTTTGAACTTGCCAACAGGAGGATTGATCTTACTTTAGATTTAATGACTGATCCCTAATGTTTGGAAGTATGACGTAAAGACTGTCTCTTAAGTCCAATATTTTTGAAATATTGAATATATATATTAAATATTTTAAATGTATTTGTATTATTCAAGTTTAGTTTTTGTTGTTGTTTTTTTTAAAGGAAAAACCTTGTTCCTTTCTGCAGAATAGCCGATAAACAAAGCAACATCCTTTGTTCTAATGATGTTTAAAAAAACTTTCTGTAAGTACTAGGGCTGTGAATCTTTAGGTGTCCCACGATTCGATTCCATATCGATTCTTGGGGTCACGATTCGATAATATATAGATTTTTTTTAATTCGATTTTATTCTCGATTCAAAAACGATATTTTTCGGATTCAAGACGATTCTGTATTCATTCAATACATAGGATTTCAGCAGGATCTACCCCAGTCTGCTGACATGCCAGCAGAGTAGTAGATTTAAAAAAAAAAAAAAAGCTTTTATAATTGTAAAGGACAATGTTTTATCAACTGAATGCAATAATGTAAATTTGTTTTAACTATTAAACGAACCAAAAACATGACTTATTTTATCTTTGTGAAAACATTGGACACAGTGGCCACAAATAATAACTATACTTGTTATGAGATGCGATGCAAGTGTAAGCCACTGTGACACTATTGATCTTTTTTTTAATTTTTATAAATGTCTAATGATAATGTCAGTGAGGGATTTTAATCACTGCTATGCTGAAATTATAATTAATATTGATACTGTTGTTGATAATATTCATTTTTGTTTCATTACTTTTGGTTTGTTCTGTGTCATGTTTGTGTCTTCTCAATTGCTCTGTTTGTTGCAGTTCTGAGTGTTGCTGGGTCAGGTTTGGTTTTGGAATTGGATTGCATTGTTATGGTATTGCTGTGTAGTGGTTTGTTGGATTGATTTAAAAAATAAATTAAAAAATCGATTTTTTAAAAATGAGAATCGATTCTGAATCGCACAACGTAAAGGATTCGATTCGTATTCGAATCGATTTTTTCCCACATCCCTAGTAAGTACCCCCACAGGGCCACTTTCTTTCCCTGCATTCATAATCCCCAAAGTTAGTGTTGACCTACATATGACGTTACATCACCCACACTGAGCAAACGAAAAGAACACGTGTTTGATGGCCCGGCATACTTCTTAAGGGGTCGTGGTCGGAAAAATACGGCGATTTCACGCTCCAGTAATACAAACTATTACATTTGGAAAGCTTATTTAGTACCAAATCTGGCGTACCCAATCTGATTATCTCTTAGAACAGTGATTCTAAAACTGTGGCGTACCAACTAATGATACCCCAAAGAATCACTTAAATAAATATTCAGTGTTACTGTTCAAACGGTGTGTAAAGTTACAGTGGCCACAAATAATAACTATACTTGTTAAATAAAACCTGTGCCTTTTCTTGAATACATTTTTAGGCGTACTACACAACTGTATTTTATTGTTGGTCATTACGGTGGTACTTGGAAAGCCAGGTGTTTTCTGAGGTGGTACTTGGTGAAAAAGTTTGAGAACCACTGTCTTGGGAAAATAGGCTTTGATGACCACACTTGAGCCATAACATCACTGCTGAGTCTGCATGCAGCGGCAGCGTATGGTAGGTGTCTGTTGCCACTGCAGACCTGTGTCTTCCATACTGTAATGTAAGCATGACCTTAGGGAGCAATGAGGGCAGTATTTGTGGCATTGTAGAGAAGATGGCGGGGCTAAGGAAGAGTGACAGAGTGCAGACGCGAGGAGGGTGGGGCTTTGGGGTTAAACATGTTAGCACTCACACATGATAGGCAGCCTGCTCCAGAGTTCTGCAGCCTGTTTGTGGTCTAAGTGTGGAAGTCGGCTTCAACTTTGTCGGGGGGGGGGATCTGGAGGAAAGGTTACGCGGGCCCTATGTGGGCCTCTGCATGCACACCTCCCCTATCCAGGAACTCCAGGAGTCAACAGAGGGCTGAGGGTGGCTGCAGGGAAATGCCCTAGTTGGGTTAAATATACCACTCATGGAGCCGTATTTCACTTGCCAGGGCAAGCTCATAACAACAGCTTCCCTTCGATGTAAGCACTTTCAACTGACATGTCAATAATTTACGTCACGGTTTATCTACAAATGTGTTGGCTTGAGCTCATGAACTGTACATAGCCTTTTTCATAGAGAAATTTCAGTGGAATTGCCACATCAGGTCTGCAATAGAGCAAATATGTTTTTATGCATATGCGCTGTTTATACAGAGCTGAGACCAGCAGGATATGGCAGAGTTACAGGAGTGCGAGGTAGGAGTAACCTGCCTGTTGGTGCAGAAAAAGGCTCCATGCAATGTTGCATCACATCCAAACTATGACAGTATAGCAGGGATATCTAACTGAATTGTTTCCAGAAAGTTAAGGACCGGGGGGGCCAGACTTATCCCTTCACTACTATTCTTATTTTGTGTATTCCGGATAACCAGAGTCCTCCACAGTAGACATGTGATTTTTTTTTTTCAATTTATGGTGTCAAAGTTACAGGCACGCTCTGCTGTTTAGGACCTCCTGCAAAAATCTAAGTCTCACATGTTTTTTGAACTGAACTTGATGTCCACCAGTTGAATAGCCCAAATAATGAAAAGGAGAGGACCTAAAATGGAACCTTGAAGAACACCACTAGTATAACTATAAAAGTTTAATAATAGACTATGACTGCATCTAAAGCAGGGGTGTCAAACTCAAATTACCTGGGGGCTGCGGGAGGGAGAGTTTAGGTCAGGCTGGGCTGCATCAGAAAAGCTTTGCAAAAAAAATAGCCATTTTCTCAAGTGCCTTTATTTATATTTTTTTAACAAAAAATAAGATGAAAAATAAATAAACAAGTTAAAAAATAATAAGGAAATACATGTTTGGGTCTGTGAATTATAGTTTAATTCCACTTGGTGTAACTGTTGTGTGTAGCCAACAAACGTTTCGATGCACAAAAAACATGATTTCCGCTTTTTTGTCCTGTAAGAGCAGCATGACAGTCGGCGGATAATATTCTGTTAGCAATCTCCTTTGTTTTTGCACTTGATCATGAAATAAATGAACATCATGGTATTTGTAGATGCAAAAAGGCGACTTCTCCCGTGTTATTGTTATTGGAAACAGAAGTAAAATTGACACAGTGCTGTTGTCGCTTTTAATTGTATTAATAGAAAAATAACTAATTAAATCAAATAGAAATATATGTCATGTTCATTGTGTGAGACAATACAGTACAAATAAAAAAAACATTGAACCACAAATAATGGTGCGACCCTATAATTGGTCCAAGTTGTCGGGGACTTATTGCCGAGGGACAGGTGTCGCGATGTTACTGCATACTACATTATGCTACATTCAGATCCTTACTTTTTTTTTTATCATGCCGCACATGCTTCACTTTGACTTATTTTGCCAGAGAGAAACATATGTACATGTATTGTCTCGCTGGGCAATAACTTGAAATAAAAACATTTTGGACGTGTTTTGAACGCAGTGCGCTGGGACGAACGTCCAAGTGTGCCCAATAAAAAACAGTCACGGAAGAAAACTCTCTGTGGCAACGCTGTCGTAAATGAATGTTTCTCTGCTTACAATCCTGGTCGATGTTTCGCCCCCGAGAGCCGTACCCCACCATGATTGGTAGGTTCGTTCAGCTCCCACACAACACCGCAAAGTAGCATTCATATAAAGTTTGACAACACTGATTTAAAGTAAACAAACCTTAGTTATATAAATCACATTATTTAAAAAAACGTTAGTCCTCCAAGTTTGGAACTGAACTTGTGGGCTGGTGTGGTGGATTGGTGTGGATTTGGCCCCCGGATCGCCAGTTGAATAACCCTGTAGTACAATAAAGTCCAACTGTGCCTTTTATACAGAACCCAGTGAAGAAAGATAGTGGCACAATTGTGTGTGCTTTTCATACAGATTAATCAATCAATCAATGTTTATTTATATAGCCCTAAATCACAAATGTCTCAAAGGACTGTACAAACCATTGCGACGACGACATCCTCGGAAGAACCCACATTAGTACTGCAGGAGTCCAAAGCAGAGGTGCCTTTTATACAATCTGGAACAAGGTAGGACTAAGGGATAGTGTTGGGCATCGGGCATCAATGGGAACCAACTTTTACTTTTGGATTCTCCTGGAACCCTCCAAATGTTAAAAAATCGATTCAACATCGAAATATGCTGAACAAAAATATAAACGCAGCACTTTTGTTTTTGCTCCCATATTACATGAGTTGAATTCAAAGATATACATATTTTATTATCTACTAGAGGTGTGACGGTACGTGTATTTGTATTGAACCGTTTCGGTTCGGTACGGGGGTGTACCGAACGAGTTTCTAAGCTAAAGTCTTAACAAGCTGCTTTGCTTCTTCTGCCTCTGTCTCAGCACCCAGCATTGTCCCACCCACACAACCACCTGATTGGTTACATATATAGCGGTAACAGCCAATCAGCAGTGCGTATTCAGAGCGCATGTAGTAAATGCTTCAGCGTCGAGCAGATAGGTGTTTAGCGGGTGACCATAAAGCAGCGTACTCTCCCCAAATGATAATAAACACCTCCCAGTCAACTACTACTAACATCACTATGAGCCCGTTGTCCTTCTAGAAACTTAAACTGCATCTCAACTCGCTCGCAGGTCTGGCTTGAGGTGAAGGCTAATTAGCTTTTAGCGTAACGTTAGCTCATTTTGCGGTGCGTGTGTGTGTGTGTGTGTGTGTGTGTGTGTCTGTGTGTGTGTGTTTTACGGACAGAAAAGCTTTGAATGGCATGGTCCCTGCTATCACATGTTGATAAAAATATAACATTTACATAATATAAATCAACTACAGGCTTCCCAAATGCTGTGATAAATTAAGCCTGATGAGTTGACTTGAAACTGTTTAATGTTGCACTTTTTATATGTAGAAGAAAAGTAATTTCATTTTATTTAATCTGAGCAACAATTTCAGGCAGTTTAATGTTGATTAACGTGGGCAGAATTATTATAGTGTTCCCAATGTTAAAAGGATAAAGCCATTGTTTACAAATTTGGTAAATAAATAAACCAAAACATTTATATTTTGTTGTTTTCTTACTGTACTGAAAATGAACCGAACCGTGACCTCTATACCGAGGTACGTACCGAACCAAAATTTTTGTGTACCGTTACATCCCTACTATATAATCAAAATACCTGTTCCTCTCAAATATTGTTCACAAATGTGTGTGAGCACTTTCTCTTTGCCAAGACAATGCATCCCACCTCACATGTGTGGCACATCTAGATGCTGACGAAACATCAAGTATATTTCAAAGGCATACCTGAGGCTGCCCACAATAAAAGGCCATGCTGAAATTTTCAGTTTTACTTTATTGGGGGTTTAGAGTGGTCAGGAAAGCAGTCAGTATCTGGTGTGACCACCATTTGCCTCACGCAGTGCAACACATCTCCTTCACAAAGAGTTGTTCAGGTTGTTGATTGTGGCCTGCTGAATGTTGGTCCAGTCCTCTTCAAAGGCTGTGCCAAGTTGCTGGATATTAGCAGGGACTAAAACACGCTGTCGTATATGCCGATTCACAACATCCTAAACATGCTTAATGGGTGACAAGTCCGGTGGGTATGCTGGCCATGCAAGAACTGGAATGTTTTCAGCTTCCAGAAATTGTGTACAAATCCTTGCAACATGGGGCTGTGCATTGTCATGCTGCAACATTGAGTGATGGTCTCGGTTGAATAGCACAACGATGGGCCTCAGGATTTGGTCACGGTATCTGTGCATCCAAAATGCCATCAATAAAAGGCAGTTGCTCTCGTTGTTCATAACATACGCCTTCCCAAACCATAACCCCACCCCCACCGTAGGTCACTTGATTCACAATGTTGACATCATCAAACCGCTCTCCCACAGGACGCCACACACGCTGTCTGCCGTCGGCCCTAAACAGTGAAAACCTGGATTTATCCGTGAAGAGAACACCTCTCCAACATGCCAGACGTCATTGAATGTGAGCGTTTGCCAACGCAAGTCGGTTACGACAACGAACAGCAGACTAGAGGTGCACTTGCTGGATGTGGAGGTCTTGATCTCGTGTGGTTACATATAGTTTCTTGTGAGGACGGTTAGATGTACTGCCAAATTCTCTGAAAGCCTTTGGAGACGGCTTATGGTCCAGAAAGTAACATTCAATTCACGAGCAACAGCACTGGTGGACATTCCTGCAGTCAGCATGCTAACTGTATGCTCCCTCAAAAATTGCGACATCTATGACATTGTGCTGTGTGATAAAACTGCACATTTCAGAGTGGCCTTTTATTGTGGGCAGCCTAAGGCACACCTGTGCAATAATCATGCTGTTTAATCAGCATCTTTATATGCCACACCTGTGATGTGGGATGGATTATCTTGTTAAAGAAGAAATGCTCACTAACATAGATTTAGACAGATTTCTGAACAATATTTAAGAGGAAAAGTTTTTTTATGTGTATAGTAAAAGTTTTAGATCTTTGAATTCAACTCATGAAACATGGGATCAAAAACAAAAGTGTTGCATTTATACTTTTGCACAGTGTGTATATATATATATATATATATATATATATATATATATATATATATATATATGTATGTATATATATATATGTATATATATATATATATGTATATATATATATATATGTATATATGTATGTGTATATATATATATATATATATATATATATATATATATATATATATATATATATATATATATATATATATATATATATACACACACACATTAAACAGTTACGAAGGGCCTGCGTAGTCCTGGGTTCAATCCCACAATGAGTTGAGTTTATACCAAAATGGATACATGGATAATACAGCAGAGGATTGGGAGAATGTCATGTGGTCAGATGAAACCAAAATAGAACGTTTTGGTATAAACTCAACTCGTCGTGTTTGGAGGAAGAAGAATACTGAGTTGCATCCCAAGAACACCATGCCTACTGTGAAGCATGGGGGTGGAAACATCATGCTTTGGGGCTGTTTTTCCGCTAAGGGGACGGGACGATTGATCCGTGTTAAGGAAAGAATGAATGGGGCCATGTATCGTGAGATTTTGAGCCAAAACCTCCTCCCATCAATGAGAGCTTTAAATGGTTGACCAAATACTTATTTTCCATTATAATTTACAAATAAATTCTTTAAAATTCCTACAATGTGAATTCCTGGATTTTTTTATTCACATTCTGTCTCTCACAGTTGAAGTGTACCTATGATGAAAATGACAGACCTCTGTCATCATTTTAAGTGGGAGAACTTGCACAATCGGTGGCTGACTAAATACTTTTTTGTCCCACTGTACATTCATACAGTATATATAGAGTTAGAATAGCTTTTAGAATTGCATTAAGTCAAATCTTTAGAAGAAAGATAAATTCACTTAAAAGTGCAACCGCTTAAAAGTGCAAGTCCTTTTACGTTGCCATTAAAAGTCATTATTAATAAGGTGCATGGCCACTATTATTATGATTATATAATATGATTAATGATGTGTAATTTTGACTTATCTTGTAAACAACAAACATATTCTGCTTTTTTAAAATGAACTCACAGCTTCCTTCAAGATGTTGAATTGAAATCATGTCATTTACTTATATCAGGTGTGATGACATCATTGTTGTCATGGGCTGTGAACATCTCCATGGCTTTGTGTAGCACACATGAGTGGCTTTCCCTCCACCCCTCCTCCCATACATCGGCAACAAGACGTTCCTTCACAGGAAAAGGCCCCTGATTGGTCAGAAGAGGACATTGAGGCCAATCTGCTGCTAGGAGACACTGATTGCAGAGCTGCTTGTTGGCTGTCTGTTGTCCTGGCAACATGAGGAGCAGGAGGCAGGGTTTCTGCCAGACTCCCTCGTGGATGGACCCCCCCTTGGAGACCACGCCTGCACTGAGCATGTGTGGTGCCTAATGAGGCCTCTGAAGGGCTGTGGAAATGTGCGGAATTGTTCAATAATTCACCCCCACACCGAAAACAAACAGGTTTAGTGTTAGCCGGTCTATTTTCGCGGTGCCCGTCGTCGCTGGAGGAGACCATTGCTTTTTTCACTGAAGCGCAGCAGAAACAAAGAAATGGTTCTGTTATGTCATCAGGTGTGCACACACACACAGTCAGCTAATTATTACCCAGAATGCCCCTCCCCCCCACATCAGAGAGCGTTTCTGTGAAAGTGACTCATCCAGAGACATCATGGTGTCCAAAAATGTTGGACACAGTTGCCAATGACATTGAAAAGCAACACACGGAGCAGTAGGTTGCATTTGTGGCCTATTTGATGCAAAATATTTAGAATTTTATTTTTGCTTTTGTTACACAGCGTCGGACTGAAATAGGAGACTGACTGATTGGCAATTGGGTGCAGATGTGCTCTGCATGGTGTGGTTAAGAGGGGAGGAGTATAATTCACCAACTCGAGTATTTCATATATATTTCATATATTAATATATATATATATGTATGAAATACTTTACTTTCAATGAATTATAGCTATATATATTTATTTTATTATATATATATAAATAAAATAAATAGTTGAGTTTCCGACGACACCTATCAAATACACAGTAATAAAAACACAGTTGTTCTACTAACTGTACTGTGCTTGCTGGTTACTAAAAAAACAACGACAACACTTACCTTTCACTATTTGAGTAACCTTTGTTCTGCCATTTGCGTACTGCCTAGCGATCTCCGAATCCGGGAACATATCCTTCACGGATTTGTTGTAGACATCCGCAAATGAGAATGGGATGTTGCTTCCAGCTATCAGCATAGCCATCTTTGTCTCAGCATAAGTTACACCATCGGGTATCCATTTTGCGAGGTGGCCCATAATACTGGGTTGTGAACGATGCTGCGCTGCGGACGCTTTGTGCTTCGCTGACCGTTCATGACTGGGTATATCCATTCGGCCACCGTGTTCAATGGAGAAGTCTGCTCTACAAAATTTACAGGCAACATACCCCTTTCCCTTCAAACTCTCATGATTAAACTGAAATTCTTGTTTCATTCGTTTTGGAACTTGAAAGCGAATTTCTTCATTTTGCTCATCGACGGTGTAACATATTGGGTTGGAGTCAATAACCAGGCGAAGTGATGAAGTTACGTCTCTTTACTGTGGGCTTCAGAACAGACTCCCTAATGCATGTTCCTTGACTGCACTTAAATGTAGAATATATGTAGAATATATTTTTATTATTTATATATTATATATTATATATATAATATTATTCATTATTATCATTGTTTATTGTGAGCGAACTGTGGTGCTGAATTTCCCCCAGGGATCAATAAAGTACATTCTATTTTATTCTATGTACAGTAGATGGCAGTATTGTCCTGTTTAAGAGGGTCACAACATTGCTGAGTCAGGTCCGCATGGAGCTGGAGGGGGCGTGGCCTCCAGCGCCGCCTGAATTACGGGACAAAATTTGTCCCGGGAGGTTTTCGGGAGAGGCGCTGAATTTCGGGAGTCTCCCGGAAAATCCGTGAGGGTTGGCAAGCATGTGGATACCAGACGTAATATGGGAAAAAAAACCATAAACAAGTCTATAACAAGGGAGGGCGGCGTGGCGCCATTGGGAGAGTGGCCATGTTAGCAACCTGGAAGTTTTTGGTTCGATCCCCAGCTTCTACCAACCGAGTCACATCCGTTGTGTCCTTGAGCAAGACACTTCACCCTTGCTCCTGATGGGTCCTGGTTAGGGCCTTGCATGGCAGCTCCCGCCATAAGTGTGTGAATGCGTGTGTGTGAATGGGTGAATGTGGAAATAGTGTCAAAGCGCTTTGAGTACCTTGAAGGTAGAAAAGCGCTATACAAGTAAAACCCATTAACAGTCGAGTCGGCGGGTGTCCCACGGACGCTTCTATGACGAGCGAGCGAGCTACTGGGTTGGACGTCTAGCAGGTGGCATCTTCGGACTCCCTGGAGGCGGTACTGTAGATGGCGGCTGCGGCAGACCCACTGGAAGCAGACCTGGAGTTGGCGGCTGCTGCACAACCACCTATATAGCCTACTGCAGGTGACGGATGTCAGAAGTCTTCTGGGAATCTCACAGACGAGAGGGATGGTGTCAGAATAATTGGATCCAAGTTATCACAAAACTTTGTGTTTCCATGAGTTCCGGGCGAGAGGACAAAAGCTGTCTTTGATCTTACCAAGCAAAGGGCTTGTAAAACTCCACCGTGTAGGATGGGAAGAGACATAAAGGTGTCAGTTTATTTGATGTATCCACAGGAAGATCTTGTCTCGACTCGAGATCTACAAAGCAGAGAGGAAGCAGGAACCCCCCCACCTTCCTGGCACCTTTTCTTTGAACTGTTTTATGACCGAGAGCAACAGTGGTTGATGACCCCCCCTCCCTTTAGAAACAGCTGATGACATTTAATCAGGGTAAGTCCAAATAACAGAGGAGGCGTGCAACCTTTGGTCAGAGCGTGGTGGAAGTCTGTAAAAAGAGTACAGCCCAGACGATTCTCCTCAATGCGGTAAATTTAATTCTGTCTCTGTTTAATTCCTTGCTTCTTGTCTGTTTAAGAGATGTCATCAGTATTTGAACCTGACAGATGGGTGTGTGGAAGCTTGAGGAGGAGCATAGGAGTCCGACCATGTGGCCAAAACAAAAAAATAGTTTGAGGCAGCCCGGCCCTTACCCAGCTGGTTAGCTCCTCGAATTCCCCAGCAGACTTGGGGACTTGAGTCCCTGCGATGTTGCTCAAAGGTCAGCTCATTCATTTTGTCAAGAGTTGGAATGCAGCTGAGCGGCGCGACCCTAAGGATGCAAAGACGGGAGACAGACGATGAGCAAAAAAATAGTATTTAATATGAAAAAAGGCGTGCTCAGACACACAGGAAAAAAGAACAGAAAACTCACTCACAAAAAGGAGTGGAGAAAAAACAAAAGAAGGCGAGTGCACCAGTAAATGCACAAGACACTGAACTTTTTTATCGGGCACAACATGTATACATGAAGCAAAGCGCAGCAATGATCTGACCAGTGTCGGACTGAAATAGCAGACTGATTGGCAACCTGGCACAGGTGTTTCCCAGTTGCCAATCAGGCAACAGGTATGGAAGGCTGTGTAGGCCATGAGGCAGTAAGTACTATAAAATAGGGGCACTGCACGCAGAGAAAAAGCAAACATAAGTCCAAAACATTTAAAAGCATGTAACACAGGGGTAGGGAACCTATGGCTCTGGAGCCAGATGTGGCTCTTTTGATGACTGCATCCGGCTCTCAGATAAGTCTCAGCTGACATTGCTTAACAGGACAAGTAATGAATAATTACGCTGGTAATCACAGTGTTAAAAATAACCCCGTATCAAGACTACAAAGACATCAGCAAAACCATGCAGCACCATAAGTCGCATTAATGGTAAGAAGCATTTTATTTATTATTGGTTATCTTCAGAATAACAATGTTATTTAAAAGAATAAGATAATTATCATACTTTAAACATGTTGGTCTTTCTTAAAAATGCACGCATTTAGTTGTATTGAGTGTTAAAAAAAACATTATATGGCTCTCAAGGAAATACATTTTAAAATATTTGGCTTTCATGGCTCTCTCAGCCAAAAAGGTTCCCGACCCCTGATGTAACATATAGTAGGCACAATAATGAAAATAAGACCACTGTGCTGTAATGCACATTGGACATAAGTAAGACTTACTGTATAGGAATATAAACTCTCTTACATACACACAAAGTTCTTAAACACAACCACAAACCTGTGAAAATACTGAAACTTGTTTAAGAATAATCTGTATCTGCTGTGCGAAACCGTACAGTACTTTAGATTTGTTATTTTAACTTAATCTAGCCCTTTTTATGCGTGAAAATACTTAATTTAGTCTTAAAATATGTGACATTTGCTTGAATTTGTATTTTTTTATTTCATTGACCGTAGTCAAATGCCAAACAGCAAAAAATTGGTCGATAAAGTAAATGTATTTTGAACCTCGAAATAGCGAAAATAAATAACAATTTTGGCAGATTGATTCGTGGAGTTAACAAAAAAAGTACAATTAAATGGTATAAAATATGGAAATAAATATGTAATCATGAATTGAAATGAATAAGGTAAAGAATGGCTAAAATAAAATGATGATGATGGCTTAAAAAAAGTAAAATGCTAACATAGAGTGGAAGTATTGGAGGCTATTGATGAATATAAACCAAATGAGAAATAAAATGTTAGGTAATGTCATTAAAACAAAAATGTACTGACTTAAATAAGTGACTTAAATAGATTAAAAAAAGTACAAAAACTGTTAGCATAAGGAGATTAAAAACAGACATACAATATGGGTTAAAAAAGCTACACGATAAAAATAAGTATGCAATGAGGCTATATTAAGCAATATTTATCGACTGTTAAACAATATTGCCCCCCCCCCCAAAAATACACATATTTATAGAGAGAAATGCAGTTTTTTAAAAGCAAATTATAATATTTTGGATAAAACAACAAATATTGTACACAAAGATTAAGAATTGATTTTCAAAGACATATACACTGTAACTATATGCAGGTGAGTGAAACTTACTATTTTACATTGTCAAAAAAAAACTGGGCTAAAATACCTTCTTTTATAGATTTAAGTGACTTTATGTATGTTTCTATATTAAGAAATATTTTAAACATTTTCAAGGATTATATTATATTATATTATATTATATTATATTATATTATATTATATTATATTATATTATATTATGTTATATTATATTATCCTTGTTCCACTACAACCATGCAAAAATAACAGTTTAAAAAAACATTAATGGCCCAAAATGAGTGACATTCACGAGTGTATATGAGATGTAAATACATTGTAGTTATTATTGCTTTAAGCTGATGTCAATTTAAAGAGGCCCTACAAATGTATGTGATGTGTTTTCAAGAGGAAAAAAATCAGCCTGGAGCTGCTTTTATGTTTTTCCTGTACAAAAACGTGAAAAGCAAAGAGCGTGGCAGCACTCTCAGCACAAAGGCGGCAAGTGTGAGGTGAAATGAGGACATGTTAGGAAAGTTGGCAGAGTGGAGAGAGGGGGAGAGAGACAGAGAGAGAGAGAGAGAGAGAGAGAGAGAGAGAGAGAGATGACAAAGACTAAGAGCAGATGGTGTCCCCTGAAGGGATAGATTTAAAAAAAGGTGGGAAAAAAAATGTCTGCAGTATATGATAACATTTAGGTGCTTGGTTAAATTCTAACTAAGCGAACCACTAGGTGTGAGTGTCACTATTGTCATGTGTTATCATGATGTACTGTGGACACACACCCACAGAACCCACTAAACTTATGGCCTGCATGAGAAATGGTAAAGATTTTAACTTTGCATGTTGATGTGCTGCAGACCTTGTCCACGTCATCACTTGTCGCTCACATTGACCTCCAAAAATGACTTTAAAAATACATGCTGGGCTATAAAATAAAAAATATATAATTATAATAAACGGGCTTCACGGTGGCAGAGGGGTTAGTGCGTCTGCCTCACAATACGAAGGTCCTGCAGTCCTGGGTTCAAATCCAGGCTCGGGATCTTTCTGTGTGGAGTTTGCATGTTCTCCCCGTGAATGCGTGGGTTCCCTCCGGGTACTCCGGCTTCCTCCCACTTCCAAAGACATGCACCTGGGGATAGGTTGATTGGCAACACTAAAATTGGCCCTAGTGTGTGAATGTGAGTGTGAATGTTGTCTGTCTATCTGTGTTGGCCCTGCGATGAGTTGGCGACTTGTCCAGGGTGTACCCTGCCTTCCGCCCGATTGTAGCTGAGATAGGCGCCATCGCCCCCCGCGACCCCGAAAGGGAATAAGCGGTAGAAAATGGATGGATGGATGGAGGCAAATAATAACTGTTCAAATAGCTCAACAAGTCTACTTTACAAATATTATTTTTGTTTGGCTATGTATTAGAGGCTTATACATTTTTTAAAAAGTATTTCATAATTTGAGTTGACTGTGTGAAAATACAACATATTATAATTGTGTTATTTATTTTTTTTATGTATTTTTTTTTTTACTATTTTTTAGATGACTTTTGTTAATACAATTATTGCTGGATATACTTTATATTTTATGTTTAACCCCCAAAATAAAACATTTTCAAGTAATTTGAATCAATAATAATCATATTTAAAACAAATATTTTCACTATATATTTTTGTTTTTGTTTTTGTTGAAACATTTATTTTATATATATATATATATATATATATATATATATGTATATATATATATATATATGTATATATATATATATATAATGTATATATTAATATATATATATGTATATATATATATATATACTTTATATATTAATATATATATATATATATATATATATATATATATATATATATATATATATATATATATATATGTTTTTTTGGGCAGCACGGTGGAAGAGGGGTTAGTGCGTCTGCCTCACTATACAAAGGTCCTGAGTAGTCCTGGGTTCAATCCTGGGCTCAGGGTCTTTCTGTGTGGAGTTTGCATGTTCTCCCCCATCTGGGTACTCTGGCTTCCTCCCACCTCCAAAAACATGCACCTGGGGATAGGTTGATTGGCAACACTGAATTGGCCCTAGTGTGTGAATGTGAGTGTGAATGTTGTCTGTCTATCTGTGTTGGCCCTGCGATGAGGTAGCTATATATGTATATATATATATATATATATATATATATATATATATATATATGTATATATATATATATATATATATATACACATATATATATGTATATATATATACATATATATATACAGTATATATATATATACAGTATATATATATATATAAATGTTTCATGAGGGGTTCCCTCATATTGAATATTGGTTAGCTCTTTTGCAAACTGTGTAATTGTGTGAAACCAAAAGAACATAAAAAATCACTGTTGGATAAACTTTATTTTATTTTATGTTAAAACTCGCAAAATAAAACTGCATTTTTTTTCAATTATGTTGAATCAACAATACATTTTAAACAGAAAATAACCAAATATTTATTATTTTGTATTATTTTATATATATAAATACATATTTTTTGTGTGAAGTTAGCTTTTTCTTGGCTACTATACTAATTAACTACAATTTTATTAACAAAATATATTTTTAAAGAAAATCTCCCCTATTTTACATTACACTAGCATTTTTTTTAGATATTTTTTTGAAATTACGTTGACTCAACAAATATATTTAAGAAATATCATTTGGCCCTAGTGTGTGAATGTGAGTGTGAATGTTGTCTGTCTATCTGTGTTGGCCCTGCGATGAGGTGGCGACTTGTCCAGGGTGTACCCTGCCTTCCGCCCGATTGTAGCTGAGATAGGCGCCAGCGCCCCCCGCGACCCCGAAAGGGAATAAGCAGTAGAAATGGATGGATAGATTTGTATATTTATTTTGTTTTTATTGCTGAATCAACATAACATTTGTGTGTGTATGAATCTTAACCCTATTTTTGTTAAGTTGAATCATCTTCATACTTTTGTGGTAAACAAACAAAATCCAGTAGTTTAAACATAAAACTTTTACTTAATTCATCATTTAACTCATATTTCTTTGAAATATTGATTGCGATAAATATTAAATGTAAGCCAATATTTCCGATTTTTGAGTGTTGTGAGATCAACAAGCCATTACACTTAAAATGTGTTCATCTACATAATACATAAAATAATACATAACATATATATATAATATTTTCACAGCCTCTTGGGGGCTTTCTGTATATTTGCATGCTGTCCATTGATTGCTGTGATGTGCTGTAATGTATTACTTTGTTTAATCGGCATTATAGTTCCTTAACATTTAATTTCTGATGCAACGTCTACTTGTTTATACTGCACAACTTGCAAGAAAAAAAACAGGAAGCCCTTTTTAAAAAAATATTTAAAGGGCCAGCACAGGAAGTTGCGTCCAGGCTTCTGACAGACCGTCTTCTCCACATGCTCCTGTGTTTCCCGGGCCCATGTCCAGACGTCTGCTCCTGCACATTCAGCAGTGTAGTCCCTCATTTTGTCACCGCTATTTATTCATCCCTCAAAGGTTTCAATAGGGGAAGACAGCAGACATGATTTTATTAGGCACTTTGTGCACTCTTGTCACTTGACACATTAATAAATCCCTACAAAAAACATATTAAAAGGAGTAAAGACATCTAATTATAATTGTATAATGCAACAAAAATCCCACAACCATTGTCTTAATAAATATATACACAATGAGTAGTGCCATACAAAGGGGACATACAACCTTTTTAGCATGTTTAGCAAAGGCTACTATATACAAAATATTTCATTCATTAATTCAACGTATTTCATGGTTTATGGCAACTTTTTTTTCATGACCTAAAATCCATATTGCACCTCCAATCACTTTTTTCATCTACAGGGAAGATACAAGTTAGCCTATTTAATACTAAAGAGGCCAATATTGAAATTGCTTTCACATTTGAGTCCATCTCACTTACAAGCAACAAATTCAAACCATTTACATATCGCTACTCTAATTGGTCATTTTACATGCTAAATACTGCCATGTCGTTTTAACATTTAGGGGCTTCCTCGTCCCTGTTCTGCTCATATCGTGAGCTCTACTAGCTCTTCATAACAGATGGTCAGTGCTATGATTAAAAGAGATGTTTCTACTCATAACTGCTGCTGCAAACAATGAGGTATAGCAGCAGAAGCACACAGGAGCTTTGCACATCAAACCCATTGAAGATAAGTATCATCAGGAAGAAAACAACACATACTTATTATCAACAATGTGGCACCTTAAGAGCTATATGGCTTTTTTTTTTTTTTTTTTTTGCTTTCTTTTTAAATACAATTTTTTTATGTAACATCACAACATCATACAAGAGTCCGTCATCACTGGATAGTGTAAACCATTTATCCTCCACATTCTCCTTGTCGTTTCATGTCGTCCAATCAGATTTCACTGAGGGTGAGCTTGTATATGCCACCCAGCTCCTCCATGGAGATTTGGAATGTGTCTTCATTGGAGTAGTGCTTGATGATGTTGTCATCCATGTGCACCAGGATCCTGTCAGACAGACACTCATCATCACTCGATGAGCCAAACATGACATTATGTACACTACACACTGTACAGTAGGTCTAAGGCCAGCAAAGTAGGGACCGTGAGCCCCATACAAACATTAATACTCTTTTTAAACTGTTATTTTTGCATGGTGGAAATAACAAGGATAATATAAGGATAATCCTTGATAGTGTTTAAAATATTTATTTATATAGAAACATACATAAAGTCACTTAAATCCATAAAAGAAGGTATTTCAGCCCGGTTTTTCTTGGACAATATAAAATAGTAAGCTACACCCACCTGTATATAATTACAGTGTATATGTCCTCGAAAAATCAATTCTTAATTTTTGTGTACAATATTTGTTTTATCAAAAATGTTCTAATTTGCTATAAAAAAATTGCATTTCTTTCTAAAAATTTGTATTTTTCTAGCAATTGTTTAACAGTCGATAAATATTGCTTAATATACCCTCATTTCTTAATATAGAAAAACTATCATTTCTTGACAAAACGCAGTCGTCCAACACTTATGTCACGTTATAGTTTTTTATAGTGTTTGTTAGTACAAACCCTGTTTCCATATGAGTTAGGAAATTGTGTTAGATGTAAATATAAACGGAATACAATGATTTGCAAATCCTTTTCAACCCATATTCAGTTGAATGCACTACAAAGACAACATATTTCATGGTTGCAACACGTGCCAAAGTAGTTGGGAAAGGGCATGTTCACCACTGTGTTACATCACCTTTTCTTTTAACAACACTCAATAAATGTTTGGGAACTGATGAAACTAATTGTTGAAGCTTTGAAAGTGGAATTCTTTCCCATTCTTGTTTTATGTAGAGCTTCAGTCGTTCAACAGTCCAGGGTCTCCGCTGTCGTATTTTACGCTTCATAATGCGCAACACATTTTTGATGGCAGACAGGTCTGGACTGCAGGCGGGCCAGGAAAGTACCTGCACTCTTTTGTTTGCAAAGCCACGCTGTTGTAACACGTGCTGAATGTGGCTTGGCATTGTCTTGCTGAAATAAACAGGTGCGTCTATAAAAAAAGACAGCGCTTAGAAGGCAGCATATGTTGTTCCAAAACCTGTATGTACCTTTCAACATTAATGGTGCCTTCACAAATGTGTAAGTTACCCATACCTTGGGCACTAATGCACCCCCATTGCGTCGATAACAGTCATGATAGTTCGCTTCCCCTTTGGTCCGGATGACACAATGTCGAATATTTCCAAAAACTATTTGAAATGAGGACTCTTCAGACCACAGAACACTTTTCCACTTTGCATCAGTCCTTCTTAGATGTTGATAAATGGCTTTCGCTTTGCATAGTAGAGCTTTAACTTGCACTTACAGATGTAGCGACGAACTGTATTTAGTGACAGTGGTTTTCTAAATTGTTCCTGAGCACATGTGGTGATATCCTTTAGAGATTAATGTCGGTTTTTGATACAGTGCCGTCTGAGGAATCGATGGTCACGCTCATTCAATGTTGATTTCCAGCCATGCCGGTTACGTGGAGGGATTTCTCCAGATTCTATGAACTTTTTGATGATATTATGGACCGTAGATGTTGAAATCCTTAAATTTCTTGCAATTGCACTTTGAAAAACGTTGTTCTTAAACTGTTTGACTATTTGCTCACACAGTTGTTGACAAAGGGGTGTACCTCGCCCATCCTTTCTTGTTAAAGACTGAGCATTTTTTGGGAAGCTGTTTTTATACCCAATCATGGCACCCACCTGTTCCCAATTAGCCTACACACCTGTGGGATGTTCCAAATAAGTGTTTGATGAGCATTCCTCAACTTTATCAATGTTTATTGCCACCTTTCCCAACTTATTTGTCACCTGTTGCTGGCATTAAATTCTAAAGTGAATGATTATTTGCAAAAAAAAACAATGTTTTATCCGTTTGAACATCAAATATGTTGTCTTTGTAGCATATTCAACTGAATATGGGTTGAAAATGATTTGCAAATCATTGTATTCTGTTTATATTTACATCAAAGACCATTTCCCAACTCATATGAAAACGGGGTTTGTAGTCTGTTATTCGTATGATTCAGTCTTCTAAATATATATATACTTTTCCGTGCAGAAATTGAAGACTCTTGTTCGCATACTTTGCTAGGAGTTCTCCCTTGAATAAAATAGCTTTTCTCACCTTATTTTCAAAGTGCTGGTACTCACAACTTCCTTTGGCCTCATAGTGGATTATTTTGGAGTCATTGAAATGTGTGTAACTCTTTGTTTGGGCCCTCAAGTCCACTGAGTGATTACAGGGCAAACAGTGAAGTTTGTTGAACTAACTGCTTATTTGCTATCACTTTTACGATCATATTTGTACATATTATGTATGTGCTGGTGTTGTTCTATTGTTGTTGTTGTTATTGTTGTATTTGCTGTTGTTGTTTTTGTCTCTCTGTCTAAAAAAAAAAAAAAAAGAAGTTTGTTGAGCGTAACTCTTTTCCTTTTTTACAAAAACCGTAACAAACATTTGGCGAAAAGTTTCGTCGAACGAAATCCTACGTAAATTCAGTCAGCCTTTTACTTGCAACCACTCCAGAATCTATCAATGGGTACAAAATGCATACCTGTGACTTGGGGTGCAACATGATTGATTTTAAGAATGTCCTGAGACAATATTGAGATCGGTTCGATATCAGCAAAAAACAAAGTGTACTATATTGCAGAGGTGAGACCAAGTCATAAGTAAGTCTCAAGTCTTTGCCCTCAAGTCCTGAGTCAAGACAGGCAAGTCCTGAGTCAAGTCCAAAGTCAAAACTGGAAAGTCTCAAGTCAAGTCCTAAGTCCTGCATTTTGAGTTTTGATTTCTTTCAAGTCCTTTTAACCACAGACTAATATATTTCCACAAATTGTGTATGCTTTTAAAACACTGTATGTTATTAAAACAAGTGCATTCGAAATTGCAGTGTGAATGTTGTCTGTTTATCTGTGTTGGCCCTGCAATGAGGTGGCGACTTGTCCAGGGTGTACCCCGCCTTCCGCCCGATTGTAGCTGAGATAGGCGCCAGCGCCCCCCGTGAGCCCAAAAGGGAATAAGTGGTAGAAAATGGATGGATGGATGGATGTTTTTCATAATGAAGAATTTCCCTTGAACACGCCTTTTCTTAAATTCCACACTACAAAACAAAAAAGAATTTTTGATTCATGCTGATATCGCATCGGATTAATATCGGTATTGGTCAGTACTTAAGGTTTCAATATAGTTATGTTTAGGAAAGTGAAAAAATGATTAACAGTGAAATGTTTGGTTAGTTTTTCAATGGTTCCTTTTAACAAAACAAAAGTGGCCCTCCAGCCCTTGAGTTTCTGTTCACAAAAGGAAAATAAGGCAGACTCAGTGAGAGGGATATTATAAAATATGTTCATAGTTATAATATTTTTTAAAACCTAGCCTAAACTAGTTTGCCATCTAAAGAAAAGGTAGTTAAGCAGGAGTTTACGACATTCATAAAGAGCCTATCACATCTATTAAAAACAATTAAGAAAGCTATTGTTAAAGGAAGTGGTGAGAAGCAATAAAGTTACAGTCGTCAATGTTTATGAACATGCATGACTGATTACGTGACAGAACAAGTATGACAATCAAAGGTGCCGGTAAGTCAGGTTTGCTGGTATGACTCATACGTACCCTTTCTTGCACTTCTTGTATACTTTTCCAATTTTGTCCAGCGGCAAGTCGTACTTCTCTGAAATCTGGACAAAAAAAAACAAAAGGAAAAACTTATTTTTCCATCTTACTAGACCAGGCGGGCATCCTGATTTAGCTGCTATATTAAAGCTGCACACAGAGAGGTCTCACTCTGACAAAAAAAAAATAATAGTTGTTTTGCTTTTTCTCACTTACAGCGTCCACCAGGCCTTTCAGTGAGGGATTCTTCAGCATTAAAGCGTCAAAAACCTCCTCAGTCTCCTTACGTACGTACAGCAGCACTAAGAAGGACACATGTAAAGGCAATCCATTACAATGCACTCGTAAAAATGTCAAAAATTAAATTTGCCAAAAAACAGAGTCATATCTCAAATTAAAGGCCTACTGAAACCCACTACTACCCACCACGCAGTCTGATAGTTTATATATCAATGATGAAATATTAACATTGCAACACATGCTAATACGGCCTTTTTTAGTTTACTAAATTACAATTTTAAATTTCCCGGGAGTTTCGTCTTCGAAACATCGTGTAATGATGACGTGTACGCAAGACGTCACGGGTTTTTAGGAAGTATGAGCGCTGCACACACACACAGCTAAATGTCGTCTGCTTTAACGGCATAATTATACAGTTTTTTGGACATCTGTGTTGTTGAATCTTTTGCAATTTGTTCAATTAATATTGGAGAAGTCACAGTAGAAAGATGGAGTTGGGAAGCTTTAGCCTTTAGCCACACAAACACACGGTGATTCCTTGTTTAAAATTCCTGGAGGTGAAACTTTCCTATGGATCAGAGCGCGGTCAAGAGAACATGGATCCTGACCACATGTCAACCAGCAGGTTTCGGTGAGAAAATTGTGGTTAAAAAGTCAGTTCTTACCGGAGAAAAGCTGAGCTTGTGCCGTCCATAGCAGCCGTCGACTCACCTGAGACATTGGCGTCAACACACCCGTGGAGACACCCTTCCGACTATCAGGTAATATTAAATTCACTAAAACACTAGCAACACAATAGAAACATAAGGGATTTCCCAGAATTAACCTAGTAAATGTGTCTAAAAACATCGGAATCCGTCCCAATGCAATCGCGTTTTTTTTTGTTTTGTTTTTTCTAGTCCGTCGCAATCAATATCCTCAAACACGAATCTTTCATCCTCGCTCAAATTAATGGGGAAATTGTCGTTTTCTCGGTCCGAATCGCACTTTTTGTTGGAGGTTCCCATTAAAAACAATGTGAATACGCGACTTCCGGTAGAAGCAGGGCATTTCTCTTACGACCGAAAGTTGCAAACTTTATCGTGGACGTTCTCTACTAAATCCTTTCAGCAAAAATATGGCAATATCGCGAAATGATCAAGTATGACACATAGAATAGACCTGCTATCCCCGATTAAATAAGAAAATCTAATTTCAGTAGGCCTTTAAAGACCTCATAGAGAGCTTTCAAAATTTGTACGTACATTGTATATTGTTATTACATGATGACGTACAGAAAACAAAAGTGTTTTTTTGTGAGAAAATGTGCTAAATCTCATGGTGAAAAATGAATTATTTAAAAAAAAAAAAAAGAAAAAAGATCTTCCCGCTTTTATAACCAAATTTCTCCAAACTCATATTTCACCCTCTGTGTGAGCCACTGGAGGTCAGAGTTCACTGGGTCAAAAAGTTTGTACAAACTAATTGGAGTCATATGTCATATTACAGGTCTTGGTGAGGGGTTTCCAGATCTGTAATTGTTTGACGTAAAAAAAGTTATTCCTATCATATGTATCAAACTGTTTCCAATCTAGTGTATAGGTTAATGGGTGTTTAGTTTGTTTGTTATTGGTGGTGACTAACCCACACCTGTCACCCTCTCTTCTTTTCCCTACGTGTTGGCAGGTATGGACTGACTAGAACTATACGGACTACAAAGGGTCATTAATGCAAACTTCTCAAAAGTGACTTAGAGCAGTGGTTCTCAACCTTTTTTCAGTGATGTACCCCCTGTGAACATTTTTGTAATTCAAGTACCCCCTAATCAGAGGAAAGCATTTTTGGTTGAAAAAAAGAGATAAAGAAGTAAAATACAGCACTATGTCATCAGTTTCTGATTTATTAAATTGTATAACAGTGCAAAATATTGCTCATTTGTTGTGGTCTTTCTTGAACTATTTTGAAAAAATAAAAAATAAAAATAACTAAAAACTTGTTGAAAAATAAACAAGTGATTCATTATAAAAAAAGATTTTTACAACATAGAAGTAATCATCAACTTAAAGTGCCCTCTTTGGGGATTGTAATAGAGATCCATCTGGATTCATTAACTTAATTTTTAACATTTCTTCACAAAAAAATAAATCTTTGACATCAATATTTATGGAACATGTCCATAAAAAATCTAGCTGTCAACACTGAATTGTTGTATTTTTTTTTCACAATTTATGAACTTACATTCATATTTTGTTGAAGTATTATTCAATAAATATATTTATAAAGGATTTTTTAATTGTTGCTATTTTAGAATATTTAAAAAAAATCTCACGTACCCCTTGGCATACCTTCAAGTACCCCCAGGGGTACGCGTACCCCCATTTGAGAACCACTGACTTAGAGCCATACTGTAAACATCACGCACGACTTCAAACACAAAGAAATTCAAGAGTAGACCGACAATAAATCCAAATACTTGTTCTTTGATTTTTTTCCAAGTTAAAACTAGGGATATTTTAGGAATCTAAATGGTTGCATTTTTGTGCGTCTGCACAATTACCGCTAGTTTGCACTTGCATGAGTAATTTCTGTGCCGTTGAAGGGAAAATAAAATGGTTTGGTTTCACTCATGATCGCTGGAGCCACAGTGTCGCCGTGTAAAAATGTGCTTGTCGTCATTCGAACAAATGATTGACAGCTTTGTTAGACAACAACATAACCACATCTGGCAGGCGGACAGGTTGAACCGCTGTCAAGGCTTGTCAAACACAGAAGGTTCATGTTAAGGTTTAAAATAACTCTCAACTCCTTTTAATTGATTATTTGGTTAAAAAGTTTAAAGCATCTGTAAACCATTGACTTTACTGTGGAAGCATGTAGGAGCATTATAAGAACATTACAGAGGATGGAAATCAAAATAGCATTGATGTTGTTATGGAACTTTGATTCGGATCAGTGACGTGAGCATAAGTGCTCGTGTTTAAACTGACTTTCTGATTGCAGTACTGCCAATAAAATATTTATCATTGCCCCTAATAAGCTCCCCTTACGAGGAAAAACACAATCCGGATGCTGATTGACCTCCGAATTGTTTGAATTTTAAAACAATTTCCCCCCGTAGGATGGACGTTGAATAATCTGATCCAGAGTCAAACCTTTACGGTGATAACATTTTCTATTTGCATGGTAAACGTTCAAAACAGGTCAAAGTGTAAAAATAAGTTAACCACACCACAGGGAGGATCTGTATGATGACACCTGGAGTCATGGTTTCAACTTCTGGGGTGCTATTTTTTTGTGGAAATTGCAATTTTGAAGTTTGACTGTAAAAATGTGATTTAAAAAAAAAGTCATTTTTGTGACATTTTTATGTCAGATTTTTTCCAACATCTTTACAGTCCTGCACTGTTTGTTGGAGTTGAATCTGTATTTGGGTCGGATTACTTCCCCTTGCTATTTGTCTGGCTTTTTCTTTGGCATTTGTGTTGTATTGCAAAAAAAAAAAAAAAAAAAATAAACATGCGTTTATCCTTTGTCTTTAGAGCTGTATTGTTCCTAAAAACTTTGGTCAAATTACAATTTCTACAACCATTAGGCAAAATGTAATTTGACAACACAAAAATGAATCAAACTTAAATATATCAATTTTTACCCAAAATTAATTATTTCTATATTCTTTTCATTTTTCAATAAATGAACTGTAGTCTCACGTGATGTCAAACAGCACACGTGCTACCTTATTGGAATAACTGTTGCAAAATTATTTTTTCCTTGAAATGTTGAACAAAAAAAAAAAAAAAGGAAATTTTTGCCAAAATGTACATTTCTTTCGACACATTTTTGGTTAGTTGAGGTAAAGGCTGTACTTTGGTCGACTAATTTCCCGTTACTTCCTATGTCTATTCGTTGGTTCTGCTCTTTCTTTGGGAATACAAAAACAAGCCAAAGATATGGCCAAACCTCCGTTGATCCTTTGGTACTTACTGAACTGTGTGGTCGACCTGTACGTCTTTGCGACTTTAGAAGTATATTTTTCCATAAAAACTTTGGTCAAACTGCGATTTGGGGAGGGCTAAGAGTATAAAAATGGGACCCATTACCTCCCTGCTCTACACTCAGCATCAAGGATTGGAATTGGTGCTTGAATCTGCAAAAATGATTCCCGGGCGCAGCCACCGCTGCTGCTCACTGCTCCCCTCACCTCCCAGGGGGTGATCAAGGGTGATGGGTCAAATGCAGAGGATAATTTCACCATATTTAGTGTATGTGTGTAACTATCAGTGGTGCTTTAACTTTATATAAAAAAAAATTTGATTGATTGATTGATATATGATTGGTATATGATGAACAGGTGTGCAAAAATGTCTTGCAAGATTTGTTATGTTTTCGAGTTTGCTAAAGCCCTTAGGAAGGTTTTAGTTTGCGGAATAGTAATTACATTAGTAAAGAATAGGAAAACGAAGAAGAATATAAATATCTCAAGAAAACAAATACATATTGTACTAATTTGCAGTGATGTGTGAAACGATAATATAGTGACTTTGTTTAATCCAACAGATGGCGCCCTAGGGAAACACCGACTGTATCAGTGCAGTGTCAGCCACTCACTGAAGCATCATTCACACATCACAACTAAGTTGCTTTGTACCTATAACATAAAGCTAAGTCGTGGATGTTTTGTTCAGATAGTTTAACATAAATTTAATTGGTTTTAGTATATTCAATGTACACAATGCATCAAAGTGGACCTCGTAGCTTTCAATTCACTGGAAAGCGTTTGGGCACCCCTGAGTTGATTGAACTTTTTAAAAGGATCTAGAGTAAAGGGCATCCGTGTTTGGTTGGAAGCCATTGAGTGACAGCTTGGGACACGTGTGTGATTGTTTACACTGCTGAAATTGAGAAGAGGCTACTAGAACAAGCTCACATGCACACGCACGGGATTTCACACATTATTCTTCCTGAAAGACATCCCTCTCCTCAACCCTTCCTTCATCCCTCCCTCCTTACACGGCTCACACATTTGCATACCTTTCTTGGGTTCATCCGCTCGGGTCATCTTGCTGGCCGGCGACCCAAACTCGTCATCGCTGAAGGGTAACCTCTTCATGCCGGAGCTGCGGCGAACACACAAATACATAAATCAGCGTCTAGGAGCCTAGCAGCCAGTCAACAGGCAATAAAGGACACACGAGAAAAACACAACAGCCTTTTAAGCATTTCCTAGAAGCAACATGTTCCCCCTTCGCGCCTTTTTTTTTTTTTACTAGGAAGGTGGCCAGATTAGTAAAAACGGCCTCACCTTTCTTCTCCATCTTCTGCTGCGAAAGGCTGCAAGACACAAAAAAGGGCAAAGAGAGTCAGATTCAGATTTTTGTGTTGCATCTTGCCTGTGCATGAAATGTGCTGGATAAATAAAGTGTTTTCAAAAATAATATCAAAAAGGACAGACCCATGCTGGGAAAGTGAATGTAGTCGCTGTTTATTTTTTTATTTAGCCTTTATTTAACCAGGTAAAATCCCATTGAGATCAAAGATCTCTTTTCCAAGGGAGACCTGGCCAAGAGGGCAGCAGCAAGGTTACATTAAAAACAGTAAACACACATAAAACATCACATTTACAACATCAAAACTTGCTCAAATGACACATGTGCATACAGACAAGGTAGACTGCAATCCTATCACAGAAGCTTTAAACTCATTTAATGTAACAAGGGTTTGAAGTTGAAGATTGGATTGTAGGTTATTCCAAGCCTTCGGTGCTGAAACATTATCACAATTTCAAAAGGGTTAAAAACCATACAAATCAGTTCCCAGTGGCTTGTTTTATTTTTCGAAGTTTTTTTCAAAATTTTACACCTCCCGGAATATCCCTAAAAAAGCTTTAAAGTTCTTGATTTTCGCTATTTGCGATGCGACTGTCCATTTCCCTGTGACGTCATACAGGGCTGCTAATACAAACAACATGGCGTTTACCAAAGCAAGATATAGCGAGATTAGCTCGGATTCAGACTTGGATTTCAGCGGTTTAAGCGATTCAACAGACTACGCATGTATTGAAACAGATGGTCGGAGTATGGAGGCGGATAGCGAAAACGAAATTGAAGAAGAAATTGAAGCTATTGAGCGAATAGCTATTGACGCTATTCGGCCATAGAATGGGTGTACCTAATGAAGTGGCCCGTAGCATGGCTGCCTGATTAGCATCGCCGGTAAAATGTGCAGACCAAACGATCGGGACTTTAGCATCTTGTGACACTGGAGCAACTTAAATCCGTCGATTGGTAAGTGTTTGTTTCTTATTAAATGTGGGTATCTAGTTTCAAATGTACATACAGCTAGCGTAAATAGCATGTTAGCATCGATTAGCGTAGCATGTTAGGATCGATTAGCTGGCAGTCATGCCATGACCAAATAGGTCTGATTAGCACATAAGTCAACAACATTAACAAAACTCACCTTTGTGATTTTGTTGACTTAATCGTTGCAAATGCATCTGCAGGTTATCCATACATCTCTGTGCCATGTCTGTCTTAGCATCGCCGGTAAAATGTGCAGACACTCTGGCAAATTCAATGGGGGTCTGGCGGCAAATTTCTTGCCAGTGGAGCAACTTAAATCCCTCCCTGTTAGTGTTGTTACACCCTCCGACAACACACCGACGAGGCATGATGTCTCCAAGGTTCCAAAAAATAGTGGAAAAAACGGAAAATAGAGCTGAGACCCAGTGTTTGTAATGTGAAAATGAAAATGGCGGGTGTGTTACCTCGGTGACGTCACGTTCTGACGTCATCGCTAAAAGACCGAAAAACAGAAAGGCGTTTCATTTGCCAAAATTCACCCCTTTAGAGTTCGGAAATCGGTTAAAAAAAGACATGGTCTTTTTTTCTGCAACATCAAGGTATATATTGACGCTTGCATAGGTTTGGTGATAATGTTCCCCTTTAATGCTTTCTTGCCCAATTCAGTTCTTACTTTGGGGATGACAAATTGAAGAACATTCATTGAACGGAGATTGTGACTTCCTTGTTTTTTTGTTAAAAGACAAAATAGATAAGATGGAGTGATACAAAGAATGGTTTTGTAGATGAAAACATACCAATGATTGAGGCGTCAAGCACATAAAGACGTCCAGTTAACCATTTAGTATAAAACACAATGGTGAGTAAGGGGAGCGCAGTTGGTGATGAATCTCAGTGCCCCGTGGTACACACTATCCAGCTTGTGGACACAACCAGCAGTAGCATTCATGTACAACACATCTCCATAGTCAATAACAGGTAAAAATGTTGTTTCCATCAATTTCTGTTTCACAGTAAAAGAAAAGCAAGACTTGTTTCTATAATAAAATCCGAGTAAATGTTTCAGTTTTTTTTACAACATACTGAATGTGCTCCTTAAAACTCAAGCGGTCATCAATTAAAAATCCCAAATATTTAAAAGAAGATACTAACATAATTTGTTGCCCATTTCTCGTTAAAATGTTTTCACACAGTGCTGATCTTCACACTGTGATTCGGTGAAAGCAAAACCAGTCAGTTCAGAGGCGACGGACCAGTTCACAGGGTTGACCCACTTTAGTGACCTGATCCTTGTCCAAACCACCGAGCTGCTATACTTGGAGGGGGGCCAAACTAATAGATTTATTCATGATCGGAAGAACAAATGTCGCCTTTCCCCCCCCCCCCCCTTTATTGATTGCAGATGCTACTGTTAATAAAGTTCTATTCCAGGCACACGGAACACAGGGAACTGCAGAGTTTATCAGAAAGTGATAGCCACAAGGCCACACACAGTTGGAAGCAGGTTCGAGTTCAGCAGCTACACCAAAAATAACCTCCCGATGTTGCAAAGTAGACGTTACGTTCAGGGAGAGGAAGAGGTAAAACGTCAGAAATCTCCGTTTTGGCACCAACACAACCAATGGAGGAGGATGTGGCATCGTGTCTGTAGAAGAGGCAGTGTTTCCCACAGATTGATCATCTATTTGTGGTGATGGGGGCGTGGCCAATAAGTCACTGTAGGGTTGGTATAATTGGCTTCGACACATATATTAAAAAAAAAATGGAAAAAAAGATTTAAAAAAAAAAAAGGTATGCATATATTTAAAGACAAATCTGTGTTTTTAGTATCAACATATCTTTTTATTCTTACGTTACATCGCTGTATTATGCAATTGTCACTGCTTATTTTATTACTACAATGCAACACGGGACACAGTTTGTACTCCTGTGGTTTATTTACATGTGTTATTCTACCCTGGAATTTGGTTAGCCAGAAAACGGTCTTTTAAATTAGAGATGCAAAACTTCCAACTTGAGATTGGTAATGGAAAGTCTCCACAATGAAGTTACAGTAATATTAAGCACACAAAGGAATGTACAATAATATACACATAAAGTGCACATACATGTCGGAATCATGGTAAATCATCAATACAGTTTGGTATAAATAGAAAAGCAATCCAACCATATCGGATCAAGGTGTCCGTGTCCGTGTGCGTGTGCGTGTGTGTATGTGTGTGTGTGTGTGTGTGTTCTTGTATTTATAAACCATGGTCCCAATAAAGAACACCATTGCATCCAATAGAGCAGTGGTTCTCAAATGGGGGTACGCGAACCCCTGGGGGTACTTGAAGGTATGCCAAGGGGTACGTGAGATTAAAAAATATTCTAAAAATAGCAACAATTCAAAAATCCTTTATAAATATATTTATTAAATAATACTTCAACAAAATATGAATTTAAGTTCATAAACTGTGCAAAAAATGCAACAATGCAATATTCAGTGTTGACAGGTAGATTTTTTGTGGAAATGTTCCATAAATATTGATGTCAAAGATTTATTTTTTTGTGAAGAAATGTTTACAATTAAGTTCATGAATCTAGTTGGATCTCTATTACAATCCCCAAAGAGGGCACATTAAGCTGATGATTACTTCTGTGTAGAAATCTTTATTTAAAATTGAATCACTTGTTTATTTTTCAACAAGTTTTTAGTTATTTTTATATCTTTTTTTTCCAAAAGTTCAAGAAAGACCACTACAAATGAGCAATATTTTGCACTTTTATACAATTTAATAAATCAGAAACTGATGATATAGTGCTGTATTTTACTTCTTTATCTTTTTTTCAACCAAAAATGCTTTGCTCTGATTAGGGGGTACCTGAATTAAAAAAATGTTCACAGGGGGCACATCACTGAAAAAAGGTTGAGAACCACTGCAATAGAGAATGTCTGTCTCATTTGCACCCCTAGTGGTGAAATCTATCAAACTTAGGGTGGTCCCAAAAAGAAAGGATTTTTTTCAAATTGACTGTTGCAAGTCTTGTGTATTCTTTGTAACTTGTTTGAGTGTGCTACGGCAATTTTTTTTCCTGGTCTCAGTCTGGACCCCCTCCCCGGGAGTCCAGCCTTAGACTGAGTATGTTTTTACTCATTCCCCGCCCCCACTAATGTTTACCTGTTTTCCACCTTTTTTAAAAAGGGACACAGTAAGTTGTTTGACCCGTCAGTGGTCCTGTTCTGTCTCCCTGTAATGTTTGTCTGCTCTTGAGTGAGACTGTGCTGAAAACTGTGTGTCAATTTTAAAAGTGCTCCCTCTCTGGTCAACATATGAAATAACAAGTATGTGTAAACAATTTAAGAGCTCTCCCGCTGGCCAACATATGTAATAACAAGTGTGTGTAAGAAATTGTAGCTGAGATAGGCGCCAGCGCCCCCCGCGACCCCAAAGGGAATAAGCGGTAGAAAATGGATGGATGTAAGAAATTGAAATGCGCCCCCTTTGGCCAAAATGAATTAACAAAAATAAAAATAAATATGATTGTAGCTGAGATAGGCACCAGCGCCCTCTGCAACCTCAAAGGGAATAAGCAGTAGAAAATGGATGGATGGACGTATATAGAGACATACTGTAATAACTTGAAGTAAATCATGAAGATTAAAAACCAATAAACAAAAATAAATTAAAAAAATAACTAAAAGCTTACCTTTTTTATATTTACATAGTATTTATATATTATTAATGTTGCAAATACAAATCTTTATATATCTAGAAAGGGTGGTCCTAAAGAGGAAGACATTTTTCCAGAGGTCTCAAGAAGGTAACAAATACATGAATGTGTGTGTGTGTGTGTGTGTGTGTGTGTGTGTGTGTGTACGTGTTGCCTACGGAAGCCTGTTGCTCAAATTTTAAACTAATTTTAAAACAAAATCGTCAATATTTTGTGGAACATGATTAACACATATAGTTTTACCTTCCTGTATTACAAACTATTTAAAGAATGAGACATTTTATTTTTTACATGTGTTAGCCTTAGGTTAAAATTAATGTACTGGAAACAGACAGGTGTGTTGACTGTATCTGCAGGAAACCTTTAATTATCCACACACATGCACACAAGTCCATGTGACATGACGTGGTCAACCAGGTCATAGTCTACACTGAACACGTCTCCTGCAGGTTGCCAGCTACTGCACACCAACACTGATTAAAACCAAGTTAGGCATACGTGTCGCGCGCACGTGAAACGACATTAGATGGCATCTTTCGCCTCGACCGTATTTGTTGACAAATCTACCTCCGTCGCTGTGAGCAGATGAGGTGTGCAGCACACAGTAAAGACTGGTGAATGATAACCATCAGTAATTAGAGCCTCCTATCAGAGCGCCAACAGAGAACTGGCTGTTCCAGCGAGTGAGCAAGCAGGTCGTCATGACCTGGGAGGGAGGGAGGGAGGGTGTGTGTGTGTGTGTGTGTGTGTGTGTGTGTGTGTGTGTGTGTCACAACTCACATGACGTTGGAAGGTGGAGAAGTGCATGTCAGGTATGAAGAGGACAGGCTGGGTCTCAATGTCCGTCATCATCTTGAAGATGGTCACGTCGTTGCGTTTCTGCAGAAGCGGCCCTTTGACATCGACGACTGTGAGTCAAGTCAGACACCCAGTATATTTACAACAAGAGCAACAACAACAACATGATAGCGTCGTAAAAGATTCTAGACAGGTCTCCACTCACAGGAGAGGCCAGGGTTGATGTCGACCACCTTGCCTTTTCGGCGGGACTGCTTCCTCTCTTCGTCGCGGATCTTCCTCTCGGCTCCCTTGTCGCAGAACACCTTAATCTGGCAGTAAGCTCGGTGGATGGGCTTGTTGCTGCGGTTGTTGTAGGAGTACGTGTCAATCTGCAAGTTGAGAGGCAAACCCTTCACGCCCTTCTGAGAGGAGAAGTCTGTGCTGAGACAGTTGACCGAGATGAAGATCTGCACAGGGAGAACCAGGGGATCCATTAGAAAGATCGCTTGGGGGATGAATTGTTCCCCCCCCAAAAAATCAAGTGATTTAAATACACTACCAGTCAAACTTTGGACAGATAAACCCCACATTAAAAAAAAAAAAAGAATATTGAAGTGAATATCAAAAATATTTTAGAGTATAAAATGTATGTATTTATATATTTTATAAGAAATAAACAATAATAATGACGTTCAATAATAATAGCAAATGCAGAGAGCAGACTAGTCAAATTCTCACGCTAGTAGTAAAATATAAACTTATCAAGACACTTCACCCTTGCTCCTGATGGGTGCTGGTTAGCGCCTTGCATGGCAGCTCCCTCCATCAGTGTGTGAATGTGTGTGTGAATGGGTAAATGTGGAAGTAGTGTCAAAGTGCTTTGAGTACCTTGAAGGTAGAAAAGCGCTATACAAGTACAACCCATTTATCATTTATTTTATCATATTTTTATCAATATAAGCTTTCTCAGTTAATTTTTTTTCTTTTAAAGAAGTGTCCCTCTGTTAAGACATATTTATTTATTTTTATGAATATATTGTGCAAT